>NW_021319242.1:148259-184144 GCF_001605985.2 Dendrobium catenatum | reverse complement strand
TAAGCATAATATTGTCATAGGATTGTCAAAATGCCATTCGGAAAACAGCCCAGCATAAAACCAGTACGGGAATCAAAGGATAGTTTACGGAACCAAGGAGCCAACATCACGGTAAGCAAGCAGGCCACATGAAATCAAAGCAACAGCCACAGAGAAAACACCAAGCACGGAAAACAGAGGCCGGCTGGACTTCCAAGAGATAAAGCACAAAAATCAGTAACCCCATTATAAATTCTAATGCATCGAATTCAGCCCCCCATTAAATACAAGCCACGGTTTTCCAAGAGACAAGAAGAAGGGGGAAGGGGAAGGGGCAAGGCCACTCCAAAAAGTATTTCTTTAATGAGGTACTTTTGAGATTTAAAGAGCTACAAAACTCACAGCTTCAAGCAACTAAAAGAACAAGCTCAATACCATGTGCTCCAAAACAGCCAACCCGTGAACCATCAGAACCCAAGGACCAAAAGAGCCAGCAAACCAAAGGTCTACCAAGCCCTATGCACAACCTACCATGATCATTGGATGCTTTTCTCATCATTGGATTAGCTAAAAAGAAAATAAAATAAAATAGAAAATGAAATATACTATGTTCAAATAAAAATAAAAAGTACATAATCACTCAAAAACTGTCTATTACCGGCGGATTTTCCGGCAGCTTTCTGGCGCGACATGATTTCCGTCGGCGTTTCCGGCGCATTTCGCCGACGGATGTCTATAGATTATTTCCGACAAATTTTTTTGCTGATGTTCCGACGGCTTTTCGGCGTCGCGTTTGTACCGACGGATTTGTTACCGGCGGATTTTCCGACGGATTTTAATAATTTCTGTAAAAAAAATATTTTTTCATAATTTAAATAATTAATAATTTTTTAGATCAATTTAATAATTACTATTTTAATAATTTTTAATTATTATTTACTTAATAGCTTATTTAATCAATTATTAATTAAAGAACTAATCTTAATTATAATCAATTAAATATTTTATTTTAATGTATTCTCAGATAGAGAGAGAAAGTAACTTAAGTTAAGTTAAATAATTTAATTTTTTTTGTTAAATTAAATTAACTGATTTATTCAGTAATACGTAATAGGATTAATAAAAAAAAATGTAATAAACTTAACCAGTTTTTGATTTCATGACAACAATGGCATGAAGCTGCGGCACTCTTGCGCGAGGAGGAGGTGGGCGGGGATCGAACCCCGCGAAGCGGGCAGCCACGTTTCAACGCGGGGCGAGCTGGGGCGGGCTGGGGACCTGGGTGGAGCGCGGATGGGGCCCGTCCGGTTTCCGTACCGGTTGGCCGGAAATGATTTTTTTTTTACTTTTCTTGACATTCCCGTCGCTTTAAAAATTCCGACGAGAAATATTTTTCCAGCGTAAAATCCGTCGGAAAGGTTTCCGGCGAATATTTTGCGCCGAAGTTTTTGACTCCCGTGAAACCGGCGCAAATAATTCCGCCGGAAATCCACCGGTTTTCTTGTTTCTGACGATTTTGGGCATTTTCCGACGAATTTTGTCCGCCGGTAACACGCGTTTTTCCTGTAGTGAATTCTTGATAGCATCATTTATGCTTTTTTAATGAAGATTGTGAAATACATTGATTTAGTGACCTCGGTACTCTAAATGAAGATATAGATTTTATTTATTATAGTGTACTAGTAAAACTAAAGGTTTTCGCTTGAGTAAGATTACAAACAGATATATAGTTTCTAATTTTAGTAGTAATAGACCTAGTGAGGGGATTGTGATTTTGGGCGATCAAGTCATTAATAAGAGTACATGTTTTAGATATCTTGGATCTATTGTTCAGAGTGATGGTGGAAATTGATAGAGATTATTATTAGCAGAATTCAAGTTGGATGGTTGAAGTGGAGGAATGCATCGAGCTTGTTGTGTGATAGAAAAGTACCCCTCAAACTCAAGAGAAAATTCTATATGATGGTAGTGAGGCCTGCAATGTTTTTATGGTGCGAAATGTTGGCTCACTAAAAATGAAGCATAATACTAAGTTAAGTGTGGCAAAGATGAGGATGCTCAGGTGGATGAGTGGCTTTACCCTTAGAGATAGGATATGAAATGAAGCATATACGTGAAAAGGTTGGACTAGCTCCAGTAGAAGATAAGATAGAGAGAGTCGCCTTAGATGGTTTTTGGTCACATAAAACGGCGGCCTTCCAATGACCCGGTTAGGACAGTAGAGGTATTAGATTTGACTTATTGTTAAGAAGGTAGAGGCGGACCTAAAAAGACTTGGTTAGAAAATATTATGAATTGACCTTTCTTTATTAGATTTAAACGAGAATTTGAACTTTTAATAGGACACAATGGAGAAAAAGGATTCATGTAGCCGACCCCATGTAGTGGGTAAAGGCTTGATGTTTGTTGTTGTTGTTTGGTCGTGTACTAGTAAAACTCAAGTTAGAGATGCTTTTAAAAAATGAAGATGTGAAAAAACTATTGGACCTGATGATATTCCAATAGAGTGTGAAATGCTTAGGAGATGAAGGAATTTCTGGCTTACTAAACTTTAATATTATTTTTGAAGGCTAAAAATGTTTGATAGAGTAGAAAATAGTGTGTTGGTTCCTATTTTTAAGAATAAAGGTGATATACAAGATGTGTGAATGATAGAGGAATAATGTTTGATATGTCATCACTTTAAAACTATGAAGAGAGTTATAGAGGCTATATAGGTTATGTCTAATACTAATTTTCTCAAATCAATTTGGATTCATGGGGTAGGTCTACTATGGAAGCAATACATTTATTGAGAGGTTGGATGGAGAAGTATAAAGAGAATAAGGAGGATCTACATATGATTTTTATTATTTAGAGAAAGCATATGATAAGTTCCAAGAGAAGTGCATGGAGAGTTCAGAAAAAAAGGGGTAATAATGCTTATATTCAAGCCATTAAGGATATGTATCAGGAACTATTACTTGTGTTCAAAACAAGGTGGTTTAACCAATTATTTCCTATTGTAGTTGGATTACATCAAGTCAGCCTTAAGCCCATATCTTTTTGCTTTAGCCATGGATTTTCTTACTAACATTTGCAAGATGTTGTCATGGTGTATGTTTTTGTTGAGATATTCTTCTTGTTGATAAAACTAGAGAGCAAGTTCAAGATAAACATACTTATGGAGGTCAACTAGAGTCTAAAGATTTTCGTTTGCGTAGATCTGAAATCAAAATACATGGGGTAATTTTAGCAGTAATAGATCTAGTGGGGGTTGTGACTTTAAAGTGATCAAGTCATTAATAAGATTACACGTTTTAGTGTCTTGGGTCTATGGTTCAAATAATGGTGAATATAGATGGGGATATATTACGTGAATTCAAGTTGGTTGGTTGAATGAAGGAATGCATTCAGCTTTTGTGGATTAAAAGTCCCCAAATTAAGGGAAATTCTATAAATGGTGGTGGAGCTCAATGCTTTATGGCCAAACAGAATAATCAAGTTAAGTTTGGAGATGAGGATGCTCAGGTGGATGAGTGGTTTTACTCTTAGAGACGTGATGCATAACGATATCATTATAAGTGTAATAATTGTTGTAGTAGCTCAATCTGACAGATAAGATAGAGAGACTCGGCCTTCTCGGATTGGTTTTTTACATAAAGTGCTGTTTTCCCGATGACCGGTTAGGAATTATTGTAGATTTATCGATTTGGCTCTTGTTTAATGAAGGTAGAGGTAGACCTAAAAGAGACCTTTTATAGAATATATTAGAAAATAACCTTTCTTATTAGATTTAAATGAGGATGTGACTCTTAACATGACTACAATGGAGAAAAGGATTCATGTAGCCGACTTTTCTTCCACATAGTGGAATAGTGATTATGTTATTATTTATTGTTGTTGATGGCTTTTTAAGGTGTGCAAATTGCATAGGAATGAATAGTAATGACTTCGTTCATAAAACGGACCCCAAACACGGGTACATAATTTGCTTATGAATTAAAGGGCTTGTCCAACACTTCCCATAGATAGTTGATGGATGCAAAGCTACATAGAAATTTCGTTGATTCAAAAAGGCCATTAAGCCATTCATTCCAACAATAATTCGGCACTATAGCGCCACATAATTTTCAGGATGACAGATTCAACATCCATTAGCACACAAGACCTTAGCAAAAGACATCTAGTACTTTTTTTCATATTAATGTAATTGAAAAAACATTTCAGTTCTGCCACAAAACGTCCAGTGAAGTGTAAAAAGTGTTTCTATATGGTTAAGAATTAAACTTCTTATGTTAGACATCAGTTAAAAAACTAGTTGAGCAAACAACACAACAACAACATCAACGCATTTCCTACTATGTTGGGATGCTAGCATGAATCCTTTTTTCGCATTGTGTCCGGTAAAGTCAAATTTTCATTTAAATCTAATAAAGGAAATCATTTCTAATATTTTTCTAACAAGTCTTTTTTAGTCTACCTTGTCACGACCCGGCTCCGGTTAGCTTCGAAGTGCGAAGGCTCTTTGGAACAGAGATTCGGACATGAAGAAACTAAAAGGGACCATTTCGGACATTAATATAATTCCAAAATAAAGCATCATATCAAGAAAGAGCCACTAAGATTTCTCAAACTAAACTTTTTCTTTCCAAGATCACCAATCATAAGTGTTTTAGCCTTTAAGATTACAAAAAAGTATAAAAGGAACTTCACATGTATAAACTTTTTTCTTTCTCTTTTCATTCAATCCTTCACTACAAAACACCAAAACACAAAAGAACCTGTCCACTTAGCCCGTCGTCTCCCTCACGACGGTAAGTCGCGGTGGTTATTGGCCATTTATCCTCTTCCTAGCTCTCCTGAAAAGTTTCCCACAACTAGGTGAGTTTTACACTCATAGCGAGATTATGGAAATTTCAATTAAACATAAACTTCAATGAGAGAAACTTTAACAATACTTTGGGAAAATTTTAACAGAAAGAATCATTGATCATTAAAATCAAGATGTGCTCAAAGAAAAGCTATATGACCTTTACCTCAACTTTTCAAATGCATTATTCCATTTCATAACCTTTTTCCTTTCTTTCTTTTTTTTTAAAACCAATGCTCAAAGGATAATCTTCATTTGCACTGTAAACATGGTGTATGAAACATTCAGATAATAGCTTATTATGCATATAACTATATCACCCGTCTCAGGAGTATCAACTTGTACTGATCAGGTAATTAATAAATGGCCATTTCCTTTTCATTGGTTGCATAAGAACCATCTTTTCGATCCTGGCTCACAAGATGCCTCCTTTCCATGGCCTCAAAGAGCTCCTTTTCCATGTATACTCCCGCGTCAACATGCACATACAGTTTAGTTTATATAATCAAAAGAGATGCTCAATGTAGAATCTATCCATAAACTATGCAAGTGTATGTTTTCAAAGATGTGTATGCTTGCTATGCTTGCTATGCTTGTATGAACATTGCATGTAATGTAGAGAAATCATGTTTTAGTAGCAATGTTGGAATGAGTATGTAATCCAATCATAAGTTGAGCATTTCATAAGGGAAACATTTGTAATTGCCTCAAGTATCCATAAACTTACAAAAGAAAGTTAAGACATAAGAGTTCAAATGGCATAAATAATTTGGCAATTTCTATGCAATTCAATGAAAATAAAAGTTGTCTAACATTTAAAAGAAAAATCCATTCCCACCTACCTCAATCTCTTTAATCCTTTCTTTGCCCATCAACTCTTTCTTCCACTCAATTTATATCTAAAAGAAATAATTAAAGAAAACATTAGTGACTAATTCCTACGCAATAAACTAGACCTTAACTCTAAAGAAATAAATATGACATTTCTATGTTTTGCTTAATTCTTTCAAAAAAACACCCTTCCCTATTTTCATGGAAATCTCTCAACCCCTTTCTTCTCATTAAAATTTAGGCCAACACTTTAGATTCTAAACATACAACACCCTTCCTTACCTTCAAAACATCCTTAAAATAATTAAATTTTCGGAATTAATAAATCAAAAATTAAAAATATGGTTTTCATGCAAAACTCATATATTTGCTTCTAAAATTCCTCCCCTACAACTACGAAAACCGGTGGGGATCAAAAATATCATGATTGGGGAAAAACCCTAAATCCATAAACTCAAAAATTTCGTCGTTCATTCAATATTTTTCAATTAGAAGCTTTCTTAGGTTAATAGGAACCTCATTTGTGAAGACATTTCCAAAGGAAACAACTTTAAGCAAAATCCCAAATTTCCAAAACTCATATTTTTATGAAAAAGATGCACATTAGGGTTTAGAAACATCCTCTTATCCTTCTAAACTTTTCTCAAAAGATCTCAAAGAAAACTCAAGTTTTTCTCAAACCTAGAAATCTTCTCTCTCCAAAAATCTTAAGAATGAGAGGGAAAACCTAGTTCTATTGCATACCTTCAACTTCTTAAGCTCCTCTCGATTTCCTCAAGTTTCTCGCCGGAAAAAGTCCCGGAGCCGGCCGTCACTCTAGCCCGACGCCCCTACCCGTCCGCCTCTTCCTCTCTTCCGCTCGGTTTGGATGAAAAGGGCGAATGAGGGAGAATGGGAGGGGTCGGTTGCCTAATAGGGAGAAATGGACATGCCAAAAGACTTCATGCCCTCACTTAAGTAGATTTGGCTTAAGAAAGACTTAGGGGGGATTGGCATTTCTAACCTCCAAATTCATATCTCCGTAAATACTCTAATAAATATAGGTTCTTATATAATGAAAAGCGGATCAGAATTTACGCTCTAATTCTTCAAATGTTTCCCATGAAATCCCGACAACTTCACAAATTTTCCACTTAACCTGTCCGCGGCGCTTTGAAAAAGCGTGCGCAGGTCTTAGACGGCATTTTCGGGTTTTACACTAACCTCTACCTTTTTTAAAATAAGTCAAATCTAATACTCAACTTTCTAACCGGATGCATCGGAAAGGCTCGTTTAAATGTACAAACCATCTAAAGGCGACTCTCTCTAATCTATCTTCCACTGGAGCTACCCAACCTTTTCCACGTATATTGCGAAGCGGGCAAAAAAATATAGGCTCCCTTATTTTTCTTGGTTAATATATGCCACTCACATTTAATTAACACAAATAACCAAGCATTAAAAAAGCTAGAAAACTTCCCCCCAAGTCTTCGGTTTTATCACCCAAACCAGGAACCCAAGAAGACAGCCACCGGAGACAAGGGACTGCTAAGCGGACCGAGTGCCACAGCCGCGGGAAACGGGAACCCGGCACTGGACCAAGAGCCACGGCACGGGAGAATGAGCCAGCCGTGAGATCCCAGAACCACAAAAACTAAAAGGGCCAGGTGGAATTCAAGGAGCCCCATGGAAAAAAGAAATCTTGGAATTCCAAAAGGCCGGTTTGGAATCCAAGAGACAACATAAAAAAGCATAAAATTATATAGTTAAAGAGATAATCTATGAGCTAAAAAATCCTAGCTAATATAGCTAACCCCTCAGTTCAATAAATGAACTTTAGCAAAATACCTCATCCACCTTTGTTGAATATCGTCTTCTAAGAACAGTACTTTTTGATCTTCATCCTTAATACACTTTACTAAATGGAGTTTGATGCAAACAAGCACTTCTAGTGTCTAGACAAGGGACTCTAGTGTAAACATCTCTTCTGAAAGGATGCGTCTTGAAGAAGTAAAGAAATTACATGGTCATATATGGTATCTCTTGGAAGTGGAACTAACCAATATTTCCAATAATAAGACTGAAAAAATTAGTAATTCTATCTGAAAAACATATAAACCCACAAAAATCGGCAAAATAGTTGAGGTACTTGAAAGGATTACCGGAAAGCAAGGACAAAATAACTACTTTTATAATAATATAGATAACTCACAGGCTTACAGCTTATTGGCTGAGCTTCAACAGCACGGATTGATTTACAAAGTTTGATTGATAGTGTAGATGATGCATCACCAGAACCAGCAGGTCCCTGTAGAAAATTCACCAATATGTCAGGAAGAGGTGTAAAGACAGAATTTTGGAATGAACAGAGCATATTTCCATGGAAAAATATATGCAAGAAAGAAAGTTACAAAAAATTACATTAAAAAAAAAGCTGCACTATCATTACAAATACTTGAAAGAATTAAATAAGACGACGATCAGTTCAGCATTTACACAATGTAGAGAAGTTTCAAGCAAGAATAATTTATCATTAAAACTACATATCAAAAACACCTGCAAAAAACAACTTTATCATGTCAAGTAAAGCATATCCGAAACATTTATGTACCAAAAGAAATATAAAATCCATGCCTCATTTTAATGCAACGATTTAAGAGTAGAAAATAGTGTTGTAAAATACACGCAGCAGTAACAAGATATATAAAATAGATTGCCTTGAAAATGTTGAAACCGTAAAGACGCATGGAAGATCATACAAACTTGCATTAGCGCTAGGGGGGATTTCAGTGAGAATTCATGCCAAAACAGTTGTATAAAGTGTAAATGAATAAGTTCAGTCACACATAAATGAATAATTCATTCCAAGACAGTTAAAAATATTGTCAAAACCCATTTGAAGTTTCTTGAATGAGAATATATTCAATGGATTTTAAATGCCATGTAGCATTGTTGTAAATGGAGGAGAGAAAGATGTGAAAAGCATCTGATGCGCCCACTGTTTCACAATTTTTCCAATTTTGCATCTTACTTCATTTCTCTTTCTCTTTGCCAAAAAGCCACAGAAAATGTAAACATGTTTCATCAATAAAATGCGCAAATCCAGCTTGAATTATTCATTTATTACTCAGAATTTGCTGAATAAAATTTCTTTCTCTACTCTACTTGGCAACTGCACGAAAGTGACAAGTGTTCTATCAACCTCTAAAAACAATGTGACGTTGGATCTTTGAGCCCCAGCAGATTTCTACCTCTCAAGTTTGCTATATAGTCACTTTCTTCCTTGATCATATCCTTCAAGTTCTTTGATTTATAAGAAACATGATTCTACTTTTAACTTTTATTGGTTGACTTAATGAGATCCTCAAAATTTTCAGCAAACTTTTCTTAACTTGATTGATATTTTCAGGGTGCATTCATTAAAAGATACTTCGGATAGCATTGTAGCCGCTCACGAATTTATCCATTCTATCATCATCATCATCACCATCAGCAACAAAAAGCTTTTATCCCACTAGATAGGGTCGGCTATATGAATCCTTTTTCCCCATTGTATCATGTTAAGAGTCAAGCTCTCATTTAAATCTAATAAAAAAAAAGTCATTTCTAATATTTTCTAACCAAGTCTTTTTAGGCCTACCTCTACCTTACGGACAAGACCCTACTTATCATACGTCACCCTCAGTATCTATCAGTCCCAAAATTATTTTTCTACACATTGAAGATGTTTCAAGCGTCAGAATCAATTTTTTAAAATCTTTTTTGATTTATCTTGTAAGTTATAAGGATAAAGGATTATCTATAGCTAAAAGAGTTGCACTCTTAAACCTCTCCCTTCTAAATACCTAGGCCTTCGTTTATTTTCTAAAGCTTTGCAGGAAGAAAATTAATCTGGTCATCGAAAAAATCCAGAGAAAACTCTCATCTTGGAAATTCAATTGTCATCCAAACGTGGCCAAATTGCCCTAATTAACTGTGTTATCATTAAACCCTCTGTACTAATCTTTCTTCTTCTTTTTTCCCTATATGGGTTCTTAGAAAAATCAAAAGAACTAGAAGGAACGCTTTTGTGGAAAGGCAATGATGTTAACAGAGGCTCAAGTTGGTTCATAAGAAAAACCATTTGCAGAGCAAAACAAATTTAAAGGATATGTTTAAGAGATTCCACACTATAGATATTTCACTTTAATTTAAAATGGATTTTGGTAGCTACTCAGGTTGACATTAACTCCTTTGTTAGTTTAATCATCAAGCCTATGGGATACAATTTAAAATGGATTTTAGTATGTATTCAGGCTGGAGCCTTTTGCATTTTAAAATTATTTGTTGGACTTCGAATGTATAAGCCTATGGGATATAATTATAGAAGAGGTAGATCAAAAGGATGAGCCTATCATAGGTGAAGCCCAAGACCCACCTAGAAGCTAGAGCTTGAAGATTCCATAGGCAAAATCTGTAAAATATTTGACTGCGTTGAATAATAGCAGGCAACTCAATTGTCAACCATAATTATAATAATTTGGCCATTCTTTACCTTTCTATTTTTTGGTTGATTTTATATATACAAAAAAAATTTGATTGTTTACAGAGTGCGTATTAGAAATGTATGTTTTTGTAGAATTCTTCTTCTACCGCTTGGGGGTGGCATGAACTTTTGTGATGCGGTAAACTCTTAAGATCAAACAAAATTTTCTACCAATTAAAATGTAAGCAATTTAAAATCAATCATTGGAATTATCATTTTTCAAGTAAAAGGAAATTTTACATGGCTCCTTCCAAGGAGGCAAGTTTTCAAAAATTAAAATGAGCATGCATGACCAGTGTGTCTAATATAAAAAGACGTCACTTAAGGACCAAATAACAAAAATCTGTATTTTTGTGAGTCAGCTTGTGCATACCCGCATAATCAGGTATATTAGCCTAAAAGCCAAGTTGTAATTCCTATCCTCTTAAAAAATAGATTTTCCTACTCTTCATATGCATTGAGACCAGACAACAAGATTTAAAAGTGATTAGGTGGATTTAGCTAGTAACTCTTTCCAAACAGGATAATAAATCCAAAAGTCGGGCTGACTATGCCTCATGTGATGTGTAGTTCATAAGGCCCTTGCACTATGTTAAGTTTAGGTTCGAGGCACTACCCTTTAGTAGTCCTCATCTTAGCTCTAGGGTCCGAGGACGTTGTTGACTTCAGTCACTTCATAAGTCCTCACCTTCAAGACATTTTCTTTAACAGGTGTTGTTAGAATATAATCCTCAATGTTCTAAATTAAAATAATCAACTTAAACAAAAATTTGATTTTAAAATGCAAAGCCCAATATAGGATAATTTGATTACCTCCTCAGAATTAAGTACTCCTACATTCTCATTCCCTCCCTTTGGCTCTCATTAAAAATTTTGATTTAACGTTGATCTTACCTCCCTTGAAATTCCTAAAGATTAAATCTTTGAACAAGAATTTCATAAATTTTAAAATAAAAAGATTAGCAAATATTTTAATGACTCTCAAAAAAGAAATCATAATGTTAATCAAAAGTGTTCTCAAGTAATAAATGATTGAGATGTAATTAACTATAGGAGTTTGTTGTAAAACCCGAAAACTGTCGAACGGATGTATCGCACGCACTTCGATGCGCCAAGACGAATTTAGGCAAAATTTCGAAGTCGTCGGAATTCGACACAATAAATTTTATTAAATTCTACGAGAAATTTCGATTGAAATTGTATAAAGAACGTATACTTAATTTCGCACAGCTTGGAAATTAAAAATCGCCGAAGAGGATTAAATAAATTTAGCCCTTTTATACCTTTTTTGCCCTTCATGAGATAAAAGAGAATTAATGAGAAGAGGGGAACATGCGTAATTTACTGCCTAATATTTCCTAAAATCCCTCATAAAATTAGGGACCAATTCATTTGGTCCCTTGCCCTTTTATTTCGGCCGAACGAAGGGAGGCGGGCGGAAACGAGAGAGAGGGCGACGCGAGGGCTTGATGAGCGGCGGCCGGTGGGTTTCCAATGGCGGTTTAGAGGAGAAATCAAAGGCAAAGTCTAAGGTATGGTTTCCTAAAGACATTTCAAAGCTTTTCATGTGATTTTCCTTGGAGAAAATTCTAGGGTTTCTTCCAAATGTTGTTTTCTCCAAAATCTCTTTACAATAAAGATTTCCCTTACTATTAGAAACATTTTTTATGCTTGCAAATCAAACTTTCATGGGAAAAATGTTAGGTTCCAAAATTAGGGTTTCTTTTAAAAATGATATTTTTATATAAGAATATTGTTAGGAGATGTTTAGAAGCAAGTTTAAGAAAGAAATTGAATTTTGTTTCTATAGATTTTTGGAGTTTTAAATTATGGCTTTTCCTAATTTTGTAAATTGAAGCTTGCATGTTAACTAAATTTATTCCTAAGGGTCATAGGAGGTTTTCATGGATGTTCTCACAAGACATTTGCAAGAGGATGTACCTTGGTGTATGCTTTTTGCTGATGATATTCTTCTTATTGATAAGACTAGAGAGAGAGTTGAAGGTAAACTTGAATTATGGAGGTTAACCTTAGAGTCTAAAAGTTTTCGCTTGAGTAGATCTAAAACGGAATATATGGAGTGTAATTTTAGTAATAATAGACCTAGTGAGGGTATTGTGACTTTGGGCGATAAAGTCATTAATAAGAGTACACGTTTTAGATATCTTAAATCTATTGTTTAGAGTGATGGTGAAATTGATGGGGATATTATCAGCAGAATTCAAGTTGGATGGTTGAAGTGGAGGAATGCATCGGTCTTATTATGCGATAGAAAAGTCCCCCTCAAACTTAAGGGAAAATTCTATAAGATGGTGGTGAGACCAGCAATGCTTTATGGTGTCGAATGTTGGCCATTAAAAGAGAAGCATAATACAAAGTTAAGTATTGCAGAGATGAGGATGCTTAGGTGGATGAGGGCTTGACCCTTAGAGATATGATATGAAATGAGCATATACGTGAAAAGGTTGGAGTAGCTCCAGTGGAAGATAAGATTAGAGAGAGTCGCCTTAGATGGTTTGGTCACATTAAACGAGTGGCTTCCACGATTGGCTGTTTTCGTGCCTTAGCTCCTTGGCTTCCTCGGTGGGCTGCTGGTTTTTCGTGCTGGGTGGCCTTTCCCGTGCCCTGGTGCCTCAGTTTCGTGCTTGGCCTCTTGGGTTTCTGCGGCTGCCTCTTCGGGTCTTGGTTGGGCTGTTTCCCGTGAAGTTGGGGAGGGGGGGGGGCTTTTCCGTGGTTTGTGTTGCTGTGGAATTCAATTATGGTGGCTGTTTGGTTTCTCCTCTCATACCTATATATAGAGATGTTTTGGTAATGTTTTTAAAAGAGTGATATATGAATTTTTTAAAAGAAATCCTTGTGATTTTCTTGGAAGAGCTTGCGAGCTTTGTTCACTTCTTCTCATCTCCTTTAGGAAAGACTTGCAAGTACTTTCCTCCCTTCTTCTCGGCTTTTAATCCCTTTCGTATCTCCGCAAGTACCACTCCATTGTATCCTTTGTCTCTTGGAAAGCATGTTTAGGTTGTGTCGTTTGTGTCGAAGTTGTAAGGTGTCTTGCTTGAGTCGATTAAGTCAAAAGTTTGTAAGTGCGTCTTGTAAAGTTTGTTCTTCCCTTTACTTAGTGTCTCTTGTTTGTCTTGTGTTTTTTGAGGTAATAAAGAAATCTTTCTCGGGTCACTCTCCTGTCCCCCCCCCCCCCCCCCCGAGGATAATTTTTTTATTACACCAAAGAGGCTTATGTTGTAACGTTTCCTTAGGACTTGAGAAGAGAAGTTATTAAGGAGAGGTTGGAGAAACAACGCTTTCAAAGGGCAACATTTGAGGTAGGAACACTGTACTCTACATATTCATGTTCCTTTAAATTGTTTGTTTTGAAATATCTCATTAGTTGATACATATTAAATGCATATGAAATGTCTTTATTATTTGATAGAAATGTACATTAAATGTTCTATGAATCAAGGCATTTTTTATGTTCTTAAACATATTAGAGTTCTCATTATGTGATAGTTAGCAATGCATAGAAGTTTCTTTTTATGCAAATTTGCCTCATGCTTAATGCATATGAATAATATGAAAATGTTACAATGCCAATCTATGTTTCAATGAAAAGAATGGGTGAATAATTGTGCATGTTGAAGGTGGAGTACTAAATATGGTGTAAAAGCACAAATACGGCTCTTATGAGCAATATGGCCCCTATGGGATAAAAGAGGAAAGGAAAAGAATGACAAAAAAAAAAGATATTTGTGTATTTGATCAGTACACTTCTAGTACTCTGGTATGGTTATATAAGATAAAACATAAACAAGCATAGACATAAGACATTGACATACATAAGACATATGACATAGTAACATAAACATGTGAACTAGCATATACACTTAGCATACACATAAGAATTAGCATGTGATACTTAGCAAAACAATCAAGACAATTCATTTCTAGCATATATATAAATTTTCATTTAAAAAGGCATGTGAAGATGTTAGAATTAGTGTTTCCTATTGAGTTCTAGCTCATTCCCTCATTTCGGAACATTTTTCAGGAGAATCCGATGCAAAGAATGGCTGACCGCCCTTGGTTCACCTACAGTCGTAGAGGACCAGCTAATAGGTTCCTCAGATGTCTTTTTAGTTGTAGTTTACTTCTTTTTTTTGTGGTTTAGCATGAATGATAGATTTTAAAGCCACCTTTTTATATATGAACTGATATATAATGATATGCAATGTTTAATACAGTTTGGAAAATGTTTAGAGGCGCTTTTAGTTTTCTTTTGAAGTGCTTTAGATTATTCAATGCATGATTTAAGAGAAGTTTATGTTTTGAATGTCCGATGTCCGTTGCCGCCTCATCTACACGAGCTCACTGGGCCAGGTCGTGACATTTGCCCCTATGAAGCATTTGTACCCAAAATAAAATAAACTCTATTCAACCAAATATTGAATAGGGAAACATCTCTGTTAAAATTAAAATTATGAATTTTGCTATTGAGTTCAAAATGAAATAATACTTTTTCCCTATAGGATAATATATTATTTTCGATGTCGTGCTCGATCATAAAATATCTTAATCCTTTTAGGATGACAAAATTTCTCTAACAGCAATATTATTTTACCATAAATTTTGGCTTATGAAATTTTGGAATTTAATGGATTTAACATAAATCCACCGGACCTCCCAAACTCCTCTTTCCAAGTCTCATCAATGTATTTCCAGCTAGCTCTCCTATGACTTCCTACTCCTTCATATCCTGATGGGCTGTCAATGCGTTTTCCAATAAGCTCCCATAAGCTCTCACTTTTTTCACATGTTGGATTAAAGCTTTCTCCAAGTGAATTCACTTGGCGGCTTCCTCGTCTTTATGTGGTTGGGGGCACAGGTGAGAAAAATGAGAGAGGGAATCAAAAGGAGAGAAGGCTCAAGCAAGCGGACAGGTTTGAGCATGCGAGTGAAAGTGCAAAAATAAAGAGATGAGAGAGCATGCATGGAAGAGGGGAAATGAGAATACACTTTGACCCTTGCTTAGATTTATTTTTTGGTATTTTGAAATGACCATTCAAGATAGTAGGACGGCATTGTAGGATTTGATGTGAGATTGCAGCACCATATGGGGGATTCAGGCAGCAAGATTTCAAGTATTTTTTTAATTTTGAAAATTTTAACCAATAGTAACTATAATAAATAATATTCATATTGACTATTCCTAGCCAATTTTGTCACCTTGAACATGTTTTGTCGTCATCTTTCACATGGGTGGGTTTTTGGATTTTTGTTATATGGCTACGCAAGTAGCATAGGTATACTTAAGAAATTTTTGTCATTCCAAACACATTGGCACTATCCATTTTATGAAATAGGCAAAAATTGGACAACTTTGAATGCGGTCAAGGTGTTTTAAACTACATTTCTTTAACTTCGTCTTTGTACTCTATCTTTTTTATTTTTGTTCGATCACATTTATTTCTAGGTCCTTTCTTGATAATTTCAACACTCCGGATGTTTCAGTGTAGTTTGTTTTGCGAAATGAGTGATTTTTAAATGATTTAGATTACCATCAGTACATCGTAAACCCAAATTGTGCAATATGGGTGATCTTCATCCGCTATTTTTTGTCGTGCTTGAATAGACTATTTGTGGAGTAGTTATGCATGTCAACATACACGATAAGATGTGATAAATTATTAGAAAGACAGGTTGTCATGTATAAAATAAAGCATTAACTTGTAAAAAAAAAAGTAATTCCATGCAAAATTTAAAAGAACACTTCAGATTTCATTCACCGCAAAAATATTTTGTTGAATGGAAGCAAGCTAAAACCACTAACCATTTCCTTCAATATCTTTTTAGAATTAACCTTTTTTGATGCCTTCTCATTCAGAAAAGCCAGCCCATCTGGTTGCTGAAAAGTCAATAAGTTGGTTTCTTTTAAATGAAATGAAAAATACAACTTCCGTTGAGAAGGGACAATTGCTTTCACAAAATGAAGAAGCACAATTATTAACTTCAACCAGAAGCTGATTGATGCATATGTTAAATATACCATACTTTCCCTACCATAAACAGATGTGGGATGTGACAAGTATGCAAGACCATTTATCTTAATTTCAATATTTCATTGAACATCTATCGCCGCATGTGTTTCACCTTATCCTAAGTTGATGTGCAGCATACCCATTTTTAGTCTGCCCAAGCATAAAACTAATCCTCATAAAGATACTTCGAAAATTTCCATATTAAAGGAACTGATTGATAAGCACCATATAATGTTCTATGAAGCATCATGTTCTCATATCAGTCAATTTCTCCCTCTATGTTTATCATCTCAAATTTTGTAAATGGAAGTAGTTCAACAAGAACCATGATCATAAGGATATAAAAACTGCTGTCAGATAAAAGAAAGCAATAAAATTAGTTCATCCCAATATTTCAAGTTAATTTTAGCACTTCTCAAAGCTTACAAAATTAATAAATATTCCAAGTGCGCGACTATCACAGATCATTAGTACCAATGCACCACTCTAACAACTCGGTATTAATTACGAACTTGGGTAAATAATTAAGATGCAACTCTTGGTCTTACAAGTAGTCTGGACAACTGCTGACATAATGGAAGTAATAGATAAAGAATTCACTGGAGGTTGAAATGCAAGATGTGGAAGTAGAAAAATAGAGTGCAGGACAAGGAAAATTGGAGGTGCAGTTAAGAAAGACAACGGACCAGGAGAGAGACAAATGAAAGGGAGGGAATTTTTTTTAAGGTTGATCAAAGCAATGAGGCACAGTTGATCACAATAATAAGAAAAACCTAAGGGTTAGAACAAAAACAACAAACATGAATGTCACATCCAAGCTAACCATCTGTCTTCACATACAACATTAAACAATGTGGTCAACCGTTTTTATTCAGGTTCAAACAACATTCAAAGTTCAGAAATAATCATTTTATAAGCCTGATAAAACTTACAAATAATCATTTTATAAGCCTGATAAAACTTACAGGGAACAAAATACCCACAACTTCCAAGGAATTAATTAACATAAAGAAAATAAGTATTCAGCAATAAAAAGTAATGATTAACTTTTAAAAACGCCATTGCAAATTTCAGCACTTCCAGCAAAGCTTAAATAGGGTGGTAGAAGCTGGAAGCCCACATGCAGCTAAACAAATACGACGACTTAGTTCAATCGAAAACCACATTTAAAATCAAATATAGTTTTCCAAAGGGAGAAGAAGCAAACATAAATATGACCCAAAATGAGTAAAAGCTCAAAATTGTCCCCGGAATATTAATAAATGTCTAATTTAGTCCCTGAGTTTCGCATTGCCCCAATTTAGTCTCTCAACTATTCAAAATTATTCAAGTTAGTCCCTCTATTAAAATTTCCATTTAAATTAACGGAAAAAGCCATAAGCATTCGCTACTGTCACACCCCATTTTGACCCCCTTAATCAACCTAGAGTATAAAAGAGAGGGGGAATCAGACTAGATATATTTCTTACTAATGTGCATATTGAAATACTTCTATTAGAATCAGGTGAGTAAGAAATAACCTATCTAGACTATCCCATTAAAAAGCACTTTTCTGTTTAACAATCTATCTATCAATTTCCTATTTGGAAGCATATGCCAATACATCCAAGAAATAAAGAGCATTACTAAAATTTCTAATGAAGTTATACACAAAGGCTTTTCTGTATAGCCTCCTGTTTTGGCAGTGTATAGAAGCCAAAATATTAGTATGTATGTATGTATATATATATATATATACTCGAAATTAAAAATAGGATAAAATGAAAATAACTTTTGACGTTTTTCATATGTATAAGAAAATAGGGTAAAATTTTGGGGCAAAAGTAAAGCTTACAATTTTTTTTGAAAATTTTAGTTATTATAATTCACCCCTCATTAAAAGTTTCACCCTCGAAATTCTTTGTTAGTGGCCATCAAATAAATGAGGGAATTTCAGTCTAATTTCTTCTTTCTTTTTTTAGGGCGTCTCTTTTTCTGATATGTATTTCTATTTTACTTTGACATAAGATTCTGATAATTTTTTAATTTTTTAGTATAAAAAAATACTTTTCTTTTTGGTTCCTCAGTGTAAGTCATATCCTTTTATAGGTCAATTTTATCATGTAAAATTCTATAACGGGCATTTGTAACACATTTCCTTTGTAGTGACACAAAATATTATGAATATCTGACATGTTAGCTGGAAGAGCAAACCTGTAAGAAACCTTATTAATCTTCTCAATAACTTCAAAAAATCCTATATACCTAGGACTCAATGTCTCATTAACCAAATATGGTTATACCTGGCTATGCCTTTCATAGAATTAACCTTCAAAAATGCAAAGTCACCAACTTCAATTTCTACAGCTCCGTATTTGGGCTCATAATATTTTTGCTAACCATCCTGAGCAACTTTCAATCTATCTCTAATTAATAAGATTTTCTTTGTTGCATCATCAACTAATTCTCAACCCATTAATTATTTTTCTCCTACTTCCACCAAAGTTAAAGGAGTTCTGCACTTCCTACTATAAAATGCTTCATATGATGTCATTTGAATACTTGATTGATAACCTTTTTTTTTATTTTTTTTTTACTTGATTGATAACCATTTTGGTAAATTCTATTTGCGGTATGTGATTTTTCCAGCTACCTATAAGATCCAAAACACAGTCTCAACAAATCTTTTAATACATGAATCTTTCTTTCATATTGACCATCAGTTTGAGGATAAAAAATTGTATTGAAGTTCAAATTTGTGCCCAAACTTTCATGAATATTTTTCAGAAGTCTAGAAGTAAATCTACCATCTCTGTTTGAAATAATAATTTTTGGAATGTCATGCAATCTGATAATTTCCTTCACATACAAGAATATCAACTTGTCTACTAAATTAGTTTGCTTGATAGACAAAAAAGTGAGTTGATTTGTCATTTTACCAATAATCACCCCAATGCTATTATGCCCCTATCTAGATCTAAGAAATCTCATAACAAAATCCATTGTAATATTATTTCTCTTCCACTTAGGGATAGGTAGTGATTGCAGTATTCTACTAGGTTGTTGATGTCTTGCTTTTACAATTTAGAATGCTTCACACTTAGACATATTCAACATCTTTCTTCATACCTGCCCTCCATAAAATTAATTTCAAATCTATATATATCTTAATACAACCTGGATGAATTGTACAACCAGAATGATGAGCTTCTTGAAAAAAAAATTCCTTAATTCTGGAGCACTAAGTACCCACAACTGAGATTTATGCTTAATAATTTCATCAATATCAATAGAAAGATCTTATCTTTTCCCCAATTGAAGTCTGTTTCATTAACTTTGAATACTCACTGTCATCTTATGTAAGTATTCCATATTATTAAAACTCCTAACCTCCAATTGCAGATTCTTTATTTCTTTGATCAACTAAACCTCTTGAGTAATTATCCAGTTCACCATTCTAGTGGATTTGTGACTCAAAGCATCAACCACAATATTAGCTTTTCTAGGACAATACTGAATACCTATATCATAATCCTTAATTAGTTCCAACCATCTTCATGCACAGATTTAATTTTTTTTGTGAGAATATATATTTTAAACACTGATAATTAGTGAATATTTCTCATCTTACCCCATACGGGTAATGCATCCAAATTTTTAAAGCAAACAATACAACTACCATCTCTAAATCATGTGTGTGATAATTTAATTCATTTGACTTCAACTATCTTGAAACATATACAATTACCATTTTTTCTGCATTAAAAACATCCTAAACCCTTCAAAGAAGCATCATTGTAAATCTAAAAACCTTCTAATCCTGATGGAAGTGTCAAAATTGGTGATGTAGTCAGATATATCTTCAATGCTTGAAAGCTTTCCTCACATTCTATAGTCCATTCAAATTTAACATCCTTTCTCATTAGTTTAGACAATGGCATAGCAATTTGTAAGAACATTATGTAGTATCCAGCAGTAATAATCAGTTCAATTCAGCAGGTTCAATTTAGTTGCAATAACCTAGCAATAGACGAACAGACCCAAGTAGATTAGGAGCAAAACAACGAACAGATCGAGCCGCCCGCATGTGTGAATTCTCCAAACATAGTTGGATTACACCTTTGAGTGGAAAATCGCGTACGGGAGTGAAATTTAGCGACTCCTTGAGCATAATATCCCCGTTTCACTCACTCTCATAAGGGCAAATCATGTGAGAAAATTTTGGTCGAGAGAAACCGATAGAAAAGAAAAATGAGAAGGTAGATTTTTTTTCAATTTCATTTATTTTGTACAAATTTCTTCTGTGATTTAATCCTATAAAAGGATCAATTGTCTTAAATGAAGGTAGAGGAAGGAATGGAGAAAGAAAGTGAAGGAATTTTGGAGAGAAGAAAATTTTGAGAAAGAATGAAATAACGAAGGAAAGTGTAATGATTTAAATTATAATTGTGGGCTTCGAAAATTCGGCCCCGGCCTCCACCCGACTATTTTTTGCTTTGTTCTTTTGGCGAGCGAGTTTTAACGGAATAAGTTTCAGGGTAAATTTTGGAAGGCAGATGGGTTTGTAGATAAGACACTACCCAGAGATTTTGCCCTCATTTTGCGAGGGCTTTATGATCTGAGTTCTGGTTTCCTATAGGCACAAGCCCCTAAAGTTAATTACCCCTCCCGGTCTCGAGAGAGAACTTTCGATTAAGACTAGTCATCAATCAGATACGTTATATCCGTAGATATGTAGTATCAGGCATATAGTAGCAGCAAAGACATGGATATTGGAGATTTGGTATTGATATTTGAAATGTTTGGAAGTTTGGGAATTTGGTTTGAAATATTTGAGAAGTTTGATATTTAAAACAGAAATTTCACCATATTACACTTAAAGTGGATGGTGGGGAATGGATGATGGACCCGATCAAAATCCGTGGCCATTGCCTTGAAATGGACTCTTTTCAGGCTCATTAGTGTAGTAGACTTTTTACTTCCAGTGTTTGTGGATACCCGAGCTATTTTCTTCTTAAGGAAAAGACCAACAAGAAACTTTGGAACACCAGGAAGTTTAGTTCTAATTTGTTCAAACATCCCTTTCTTTCTGTCGGGGTGTCCTTTTTCGTACATCGAGTTGCCCTCGTACTCGACGTATTTGAAGATCTTAATCACCATTATCGTAGGTGATATCTGTACTTGTGCCCACAATGGTTCGTTGTGCTTACGAGGTATCCACAGTTGTTATCCACAAATATTCATTTGTAGGGAACCGTTGTATCCACTATGACCTCCGAGAAGTATTTGTAGAAGACCCATTGTTGCCAACATCATACCCACCTTTCACCAATCTCAGATGGGTCGATGTTTGTACTTGCATGTAGGGGCGGGTCCTCCACTATCAAGTCCCGGCATTGTCATCTCAATCTACAGGCAATGTTGTTAAAGTTGGAGGTTTCAACAATGCGTGTAGGGAACACATGCATTTTGGAACCATTCGTTGATCTTGCAGGTACGATGCACCTGATCTCGTAGAGATTATTATAAGAGTCCAATATATTCTTTGTTTGAGGTCTTGTAGCGTACTTGCTTGTATCTCGATGTTGGTTACGAGGATATTGCAATATCTTCCCTACAAGAGCTCACGGGTGTTTGTATTCATCGCACTTTAGCCACATTTGTATACAAGGATCAATGTAATTCTTCCGACATTGAGTCATTATTGGCCATACAAATATTCTTGTAGTTTGAGTTCCCTCGTTGTCCAACTCAAATACTCGCTTGAGTTCAAATTGTTTAAGCCATTAATGTTCAAGTCCATATTACAAGTTCACGTGTTCTTGTTTAATTCATCTCATTTTCAAATTGAGTTCAAGTTTTAATTTTGTAAGTTTCATTCGAATTCATTTTCGCTATACTTGATCCAGATCAAGCCAACTTCTTCGTGTCCACAATTTTGTTCAAGTTCCACTTGATGTTGCAGAGTTCGAATTCGAAGTACATGTTCAAACGCTTGTTCAGAGTGTTTTAAAGTCCTTGCAAGTTCAACAAAATACTCAAATTGATTTGAATTCTGGTTCTAATTTGATTTTATTTCATTTGGGTTTGAACTTTAGAAATCATTTAAATTTTGTTCAAGTTTAGGTCCACAAGTCCACTGTTCATTTGAGTCAAAGTTCAATGCTTTCAGTTCAAGTACGAGTCCTCTATTGTCCTTCGTATTGCTGCTCAAATGATGTCTTCAAATTGTTCAAGTTTTGTGTACTTCGGTGAAAATTTCGACAGCACCCCGACATATCCCCCATTTAGGAGAAAGTAGGGGAGCTGGGCCTTCCCACCACACTACTCGAGCGTGCATGGTAGGTGTCCTTAAACACCGTGGCCGTACATCTTTTCATCCCACCACGCAACAAGAGCGTGTATGGGGCCTTCAGCAGTACCCGTACGAGAACACCAGTGACATCCCCACAACGCTACAAGAGCGTGTATAGGGCTTACCCACCTCGTCGTATGCGTCGCACCGGGCTCCCTCCTACCTTGGTACAAGAGCGCGTATAAATGGTTCTCCGGTCCGCCACAAATGCCGACAATGGGATTTTAGAGCATCAGACCTTGGATAGCAGTCGTCAGCGGTGTCGAGGTCGAGGACTGTCCCCACAACGCAACAAGAGCGTGTATGGGGCCTTCAGCAGTACCCGTACGAGAACACCAGTGACATCCCCACAACGCTACAAGAGCGTGTATAGGGCTTACCCACCTCGTCGTATGCGTCGCACCGGGCTCCCTCCTACCTTGCTACAAGAGCGCGTATAAATGGTTCTCCGGTCCGCCACAAATGCCGACAATGGGATTTTAGAGCATCAGACCTTAGATAGCAGTCGTCAGCGGTGTCGAGGTCGAGGACTGTCCCCACCACACTACAAGAGCGTGTATGGGGCCTTCAGCAGTACCCGTACGAGAACACCAGTGACATCCCCACAACGCTACAAGAGCGTGTAAAAAATAATTATAATTAATTAGCATTAATTAAAAATAACTATAATTAAATATTTATTCATTTTTTAAAAACCCATCGGCCCAGTGGATTTATGGGATTTGGCCAGAGAAGCTCGCACAGGAAAAAAGTTACCTTCACCGTCAGCGTGCTCCTGTTCTTGTTCTGATCAAAATGTCGTAACTTCCCTCCTGACAGAAAGGGAACGTCGTTGAAGGAATGAAGTCCGACAGCAACGAAGAAGCCGCCGAAGGGAAGAAAGTTGCCTCCAAAGCAAGCAAGCTCCCGTTCTTGCCTCCAATCTGACGAAAGGGAACGTCGTCGAGCAGCTGAAGTCGAAGGACAAGGGGCTTCACAGCGACGAGCTCCAGTTCTTGCTTCCGATCGAAATGGCGTAACCTCTGATCCCTAAGGAGCGAGGCCGGACAACACGAAAGAGCCGGAGAAGTGGCGCCTATAATCTATATACCTCCTGCGAAGCAACGAAGCCGAACACCTCTTACGAAGTGACGAAGAAGCGCGCGAGAGGGAGAGCGATCGCCAAGAGAGGCCGAAGGCCTCCTTTTTGCAATCATTTAAGGGCGCAAGAGTTAGATCGTACGAAGCACGATCAGAGATGAGGAGCGACGTGGGCTTGTTGTCCGACAGGTATGGGATTTTGATTTTTTTTCTTTATCAAGTCAACAAATGCCCCCCAACAAATGTGGGGTACGACAGGTGCACACCATGTTTGTTATATGCTGATTGACCCAAAGGATCTCTAGATATTTATTCTAGATGTCACACTAGGGCTTTCATTTAGTGGATCTCCAGAAACTTATTTGGATGTCACACTAATTTCTCTTTCTTCATGGTTCTTTTAGATGTATCCATAGGTGGTTGATATGTTGGCTTTAATCAAGTAGGAACCCTTAGGATAGTGATATAACACTTCATATTTGGGTTCCTAAAGTATGGCTCTGTAGTTGACAATGGTGTATCGCATCGCCACCATTTGTTCTCATTAATCACCCTGATCATTTTAGTTTAAAGTCTTTCTGTATATGCTCAACATTCCTCTAGCATCTGGTTGTATTTTAATCAAATTTTAAATATTTATTTGGGGATCTCGTCATGCGGCACGATGTCGACCCAAATAAATATTTAAAATGCCCCCAGTCTTTAAGGACATTTGTAGATATTATCCAAGGTGCTCATTCAACAACTTTCGTTTGAGTCCAAAGATTTTGATTCCTTCTGCTTAGTGCTCTGAGTAGCGAACTTGGTGAAGGGTTATCTAACTTGTTTTTACTAACTTGTCAGAAGATTTGCAGGCCTTCTACCCTTTGCTTCTAGCTTTGGCGGGCTTGATGAAGGGGTAGATGTCGATGACCTAAACCCTTAGATTTATATTAGGTCGGTGGAGAAAAAGTCATCAGTCCAGAGCTTTATGCATAACGGATTTGTTGATGACGGAATCCACTTAGTTTGGCCTTAGGCCTTATGTGAACTTCGGGATAGTTTTCTCCGATCCTTTGCTTTATGCTTTGACAGATTTGTTGAAGAAAAATTCATTCGATCCTCGCTTTGTGCTTTATGGATTTATTGAAGGACTTCAAGGTTTTTTATTTGTTTGATAGCACCGAACGTAGGTAGTATCTTGATCCTTAACTACTTGAAGAGACTTTTATCTGAGTTACTTGAATTCATCAGATCAGGAGAGCTGGGATTTGATTGCTCTTCATCCTCTGGTTGCTGAGATGGGCCTTTCTTATGGCTTGTTAAGTAGATGGAGTTGCCAGTGATTCGGCCATATCTGGGCTTGTTAGATCCGACCTTTTACACCCATTTAGACTTCAAACTTAAACTATGCGAATTGCGCTTCCCAATGTTGATTTTACTGAAGTTGACAGATATGGAGTCATCCTTCGTGGTTGCAAATTTTGGAGCTTACGAACATTCGGTAGTTACTCAAAACTTATCTTCCCATTGGAACTTTGATTCTCCAGTCCTTCAGGAGAATTTAATAGACAACGATCACTTGAACTGGTCGAGTCAAATTGGCCTTCGTTCTTTCTACAGTCGCTGCTGACAGGTTGGCGAAGTGGGGGTTCCGTTACTACGGCTTTTCTTATGGCTTGTTGAGTAGACAGAGCTGCTAGCGATTCGGCTATATTTGAGCTTGTTAGATCCGACCTCTTACACCCATTCGAACCTTAAGGTTCAGGCTGTTGAAAAGACTTCAAGCTTTTCTAGATCAATTTTGTAGTAGTGTGTAGCCACAAAAGTCTCTTTCTTGACATTTGAGTCTTGGTTTGTTGGAGAAAGTGGTGTCTCTATCTTTTGAAATATTACCTGCACATAATTTGAAAAATAAGTACTTGTATTCTTTTAGCACAAAAGAATATTTAAATTGATAATTTTAAATATTTATTCGGGGATTTCGACATGCAGCGCAATGTCGACCCGAATAAATATTTAAAATGCTCCATCTTACAGGGACATTTAAGAGCAAAATAGATTTGAAAATTTTAAAATTTAAAATATTTATTTGGGGATCTCGGCACGCAGCGCGATATCGACCCGAATAAATATTTAAAATGTCCCCAATCTGACAGAGAGATTTTGAAATGCATTCTCGTAACATAAGAGAATTTCAAAATGTAGAATGCATATGCTAACAATAATATATAAAAACATAACACATTAAGCACAACATTTTTTTGGAAAATTTCATATGTAGTATTTCTTCAAGTATCGGTCATTGATCGGTGGCATGAGCCTTTGACCATATAGATTGATGAGTTGATAAACTCCTCCTTGGTACACCTTTTCAATGATGAAAGGTCCTTCCCAGTTGGATACAAATTTGCCTACGATTTTTCTGTGCGGGATGATTGGCCTTCTCTGCACCAGGACCAATTCTCTTTCTTGAAATGATCGAGGACACACCATTCGATCAAAAGACTTTGTCATTCTTGCTCGGTAGATCTCCAAGTTTTGTTGAGCTTGCAATCTGACTTCATCGAGTGCGTCAAGCTCTTTCATTCTCAGGCGAGAATTTTGTTCCTGAGTGAGATCATTTTGGATTGCTATTTGGAGTGACGGTAGTTCAACTTCCAGTGGAAATACAGTTTCAACTCCAAACACTAAAGAGTAAGGAGTGGCTTTGGTCGGTGTTTTATAGGTTGTACGGTATGCCCACAACGCTTCTGCCATCTTCGTATGCCACTCTCTTTTATTCTTGGTGAGAATTTTCTTTAATAATTTCACCAGTGTTTTGTTGAAGGCTTCTGCTAGGTCATTCGCTCTTGGATAGTATATGGAGGAATACCGCCAATCGATTTTGTGTCGATCAATGCACTTATAAATTTTCGTACTCTTGAATGCAGTACCGTTGTCTGAGATTATGCGGTGTGATACTCCAAATCTATAGACAATATTGTGGGTGAAGAAGTTGATCACGTGCTCGGATGTAACTTCTTTGAATAGAGCCGCTTCTGCCCACTTAAAAAACTAGTCGACTGCTGCCAAAATGAAGCGGTGTCCTGCCGATGACAGTGGATCTATTGGCCCGATAACATTAGTACCCCAGCATTCAAATGGCCAGGACGCTATTGTAGGGTGCAATGGATTTGGCGGTTGATGTATAGCATCACCGTGGATCTGACACTCGTGGCACCTCTTAGCATGATCGATACAATCCTTCACCATTCATTGCCAATAGTAACACGTTCTTTTAATTTTGACTGCCATCTTGGGACCTGATTGGTGTGCTCCACAAAGCCCTTCATGAACTTCTGTCACTATCTTATTAGCTTCTTTGGTCCCTAGGTACTTTAGCCACATTTGATCGAAAGCACGCCGATACAACGTGTTATTGACAAATGCATATCGTAGTGCTATCTTCTAATTTGAGCAGCTAGTGATTTATCTATTGATAGTTTACTTTCTTAAAAATAATCAACGAAAGGCTGCCTCCAGTAATTTTCTTCAACATCTAAGCAATGTCACTATGATTTTGAAGTTTGACTGGCCTTGCGTCTTTTCTTAGGAACTTGTTGTTCCTCAGGTGGGTCTTGAAGATCAACTAGCTGGGGAGATTGAGGATCAACCGGGGTTGCATCCTGCTGGCTTGAACTTGGTATTCCCTCTGCCTGCGAGAATTGTAGTAATGCTGGCTCTAAGACCTGATGATTGTATATCATGATTATGATAGGTCATTCGTCATCCATATTCGTCATTTCTTTAGCCAATTTGGCAAGGCAATCGGCTTTAATATTTTAACGTCGGGGAACTTGAGTTAGTTTGACAACTGGAATTTGCTTCATAAGCTCAAAAACTCGTCGATGATAACAGGACAACTCGAACTTGGTGAGTTTATAAATTCCCAATACTTGATTTACAACAAGTTGAGAATCACTGAAAATTTGCAGGTTTCGAGTTCGAACGTCGATTGTATCTCCAATCCTGCTATTAGGGCTTCATATTAAGCTTCATTGTTGGTCCGAGGTTCAGTCAAGCTGAAAGAGAATCTCATTATGCCTCCCTTAGGTACTACAAAGATGAGACCGATTTCGGCTTGAGCTTTTTCTAGATTCGGAGGTCGAGCATGCTTGATTGATGATGCTCCATCAAAGTACATTTTTCATACTCGTAGCATCTCCTCGTCTTTGACATTCATGATATGCTCGTCAGGTAGATCATTATTGAGCGGTGAATCCGTAGGGATGGGATGGGCAGCGAGGAAATTTGCCAACACCTGCCCTTTTATTGCCTTTTGCAGGACATATGTGATATCAAACTGCAGGAGTATCACTGCCCACCTTGCCAAACGACCTGTCAACGCTGGTCTCGTCATCAAGAACTTCATCAAATCTATCTTTAATATCAAGGTGATTTTGTGAAATAGCATATAATGACGGAGTTTCTGAACTGCAAAAATCATGACCAAGCAATGCTTCTCAATTGGAGAATAGGGATCTCTGCTCTGATCAACCTCCGACTGATACAGTAGAGTGCATTCTCCTTGCCTTCTTCATTATGCTGGGCCAATAATGCTCCGAGAGACACTTCTAGTGTTGTCGTGTATAGTATAAGAGGCTTCCCCGAGATTGGCGCCGCCAAAATAAGAGGATTCAACAGATATCTTTTAATGCTGTGGAATGCTTCTTGGCACTCTATGTCCCATTTAAAGCGTACATCTTTCTTCATCAGCTTTGAAAATGACTGGCACCTGCCCGATAGATTTGATATAAATCGTTAAATGAAAGTCAATTATCCTTGTAATGAGCGAAGTTGTCGAAGGTTCTTTGGAGGTGGCATCTCCATAATTGTCTTGATCTTATTGGGGTCGACTTCGATGCTTCGATGTCAAACAACGTAACGTAGAAATTTGCCTGAGCATACCCCAAAAGCACACTTGAGAGGGTTCATCTTCAGATCATACTTTCTGATCCTCTCGAACACAATTCTCAGGTCATTTAGGTGATCTTTTTGATCCATGCTCTTAATGACCAAGTCATCTACGTAGCATTCAACCTTTTAATAAATCAAATTATCAAATATACGAGTCATCGCCTGTTGATAAGTGGCACCAGCATTCTTCAGGATAAAGGGCATGACTGTGTAGCAGAAAATACCTATAGGTGTTCTAAATGATATATGTTTTTCATCTTCATGCGCCATTTTGATTTGGTTATATCTTGGCGATTCGTCCATGAAGGAGAATATATCATAGCTGGAAGTGTTATCCACTAGAAGTTCTGACACAGAGAGCGGAAAGTCATCTTTTGGGCATGTCTTATTGAGGTCCCTGAAGTCGATGCAGATACGAATCTGGCCACAGGGACAATATTGGCGATCCAATCGGCATACTTTTCTTCACAAATAAAGCCTGCATCAATAAGCTTCTTCGTTTCTGCAATCACCTGCTCCTCAATCTCCAATCTCACTCCCTGGAGTTTGCTTGATGGGTGCTGCATCTAGTTTAATGGCTAATCTGTGAACCGCTACATCAGGAGATGAACCAAGCATCTCAGCATATGTCTAGGCAAAGCAGTCCCTAAATTCACAAAGAAGTTCTTTTATTTCTTCTACTTGATCTTCTGGAAGAAGAGAGCTAATGAAGGTTGGGCGAGGGTTTTCCTCAGTTCCCAAGTTGACTTCTTTTAGTTCATCCATCGTAGCAGCCTGTCCACCGTCTTTCAGTTCTTCTGGTGCAGGCTTGGCTTCTACAGGTTAATCATCATAAGTATTAGCTTCATATATCTCATCATCCTCATCGGATTTGATTTCTCCACAAGTGATTGCTCGACAAATCTCCTTCCGGAGGTATTTTCGCTTGATGAATCTGATGCCTTTGTACGCAGCTATATCCTTCTGTCGTAGTGGACGCGGATTCCTTCCATACTAGAGGCTCAGGCATGTACGTAGTTGTCGTTTAGTGGTAGGAACATTGATCTGTTTTCGTAGCATTCTTTGAATACCTTTGGTATTAAACCTAGATTGTCTCGTAGGAAATAATTCTTCGGAATTGAGGTGCATACAACACCAGTCATAATTCTCTTCTTTGCGCATTCCTGTAGAATACAATATATTTTCAGGTGCCGCCCCCTTCTTTAGAGGAGGCAGGTAAAAAGTGGAGAGCTCTTCAATCTTATGCAACCCGCACGGAATGATTTCTTTAAAGTGTTGTAAGGGAACACGTGTGACTACAAGTACGCTGTCTAAGATTGATAGGTTATCTATCCTTCTGTAGAATACACCCTGCACCGTGTTCATATAGATAGAGTCGTAGTCACAATTATCATTTGAGTATTCAACCTCCCTACTCCATTTGAACGCAGACTGGCCAACTTTTCGGGATTTTGTAGGGGTGGCATCACTTTCATCTGTGTCACTCCCGAGGTGAGGTACGTATTTACTTTCTTTTGGAATGGTCGGTGCTTTGGGAATAGTCGGCGTTGCCTTCTTTCTCCCTGCACGCTTCTTCTCACGTTCTTGTTTGTGCTTCTTTGCAGTCTTTAAATTTAATGCCTTAGCCTCAAGGGAGCTCGAAGGCTTTTGCTTCTTTGGCATGAAGTACCTGGCATCTTCATATATTGTTACTTTATGGACTGCAAAGGGTCGAATGTTACCAGAGATTCTGAATCCCTGAGATACTTCATACACTGATGTAATGTTGAAGGGGCAACGCCATATTCATGCAGCCAGGGGCGACCCAATAGCGCATTGAATGAAGTGTCTGCATCAATTACATAGAATTTGGCTTCTGTGTGAAGTTTCCCAAATACAAGAGGGAGGATAAATGATCTAAGGGTTTCCTGCCCTTTCTCGTTAAAGCCGTGTACCATCAACTTATCTTGCCCAAGATGTTCCACATCAAAGTACAATGATCTCAATGCCTTCAGCCTCATGAGATTTACGGAAGATCCGGGATCGATCAAAATCCGACTGATTATCATACCATCGTTCTCTACCGTAACATACAATGGGCGATTGTGATCTGCTGTTCCAAGCATCATATCATCCTTAGCAAAGGTGATTATTGGCTCATTTCGAGTTTGCAAGACCTCAGTCAAGTTGCGTTCAGCAAAATATGCCTCATATCTTTCTGGGTCCTTGAGAGCTTGGATCAAAGTCTCCCGGAGGACTTTAGACATCAGTAATGCATCATATATGCTGAGTTGTGCTGGAATCTTCCTCAAGTGGGATAAGATATTGTAATATATCCCCTTGGTTGAAGTCTCTTTCTTCTTGGAGTCTTCGGGGATAATATCTTCATTGATAAATATCTCTATTCTCTTATCATTATTACGAAACCCTTTCTTCGGTGGAGGTGGCAATACCTTGCCACTTCTCAACTACACCTGGCCACCTCGTCTGATTCAGACTTATTTGATGAAGCATTCTCCTCGGAGTTAGCCATTGTCACGTTTGGAGATTCACATGTAAATTCAGAATTGTCCCCCAGTTTCACCTGCTCCATTTGCGAAGCTATTCTTGGATCTGATTCCTCATCATTTGGAAAACATAGATCTTCGTCGGAACTGTATTTCATTGATGACACCATTAGACAGAAATCAGGGGCCGCTTCCTCAGCGTATTTCTCCCTGTCCGTTATCTTTGATGTCACCGAGATGACTTGACATGTCTCTGTAGGAAGAGATTCATTTTCAACTTCTTCCTTTATTTCACCTATTTTGAGCTCTTTCATGAAATCACCGAACATAATAGACCTTCTGGTAGTCTGGTAATATTCACCCAAACTATTAATGGCCTTTTGAGTTGCAGTCTTCTTCTCCATAGACTTCTTCAACTTTGCTTTCTTCTTAACGTCCTTTGATTTTGATTTTCCAGACTTTGATGAGCTAACTTGGCCAGGTTGTTGTTTGAGAGTAAATGCACGTAGCACAGGCAACCACTTTAAATTCAATACTGGTTCAGTAGGAGACTTCCATTTGACACCTGGATTCCTAACTGTTTCAGCATTTTCGTTATTTTTTGGAAACTACGGTTTCCCATTGCTCCTCTTGAATATGTTCTTTTATTGTTGTTTTTTAGGCAGGAGCACGGAAGAGGACGTGACTACCGAGTAGATTCTTTTTTAGGACGAACTAACACATTATCTGATAATGTTAATTCTCCCATTTTATATTTCTTCACTAGCCAATCTTTGAAGACATAGCAATCTTCAATTGGATGGATTATTACCCGATGATACAGGCAGTAGTTTGGGTCACCAATGTGTTTGGACTCTTTAGGTCTTTTGCATTCTAGCAATTCTAGACCGGCTTTGAGTGCTTGTCGAAACAATTTAGCGACACTATCCCTCTTAAATGAATATTCTTTGTTCATTTTCTCCTTGAGGGAGGGGAACGTTCTATCATCAGCTCCCGTGATTTGCCTCTGGCGCTCTCCTCCACCGAGAAAGGCTCGAGACTTATCATTTCCTCCAAGAACCAGTTTTGGTTGAGGATTTGGATTGTAAGCCTGTTTTGATTTTTCTTCGTATTACATTGGCTGCTTCCCTTTATCCACATTATACACCATCCATTTATCTTTATCATGTCTGGGAGGGAATGCAGAGTAGACCTCATTCTTCCTGACATCATGTGCTTTGGCCTTTTTGGGTCTGTCAGGGAGGCTTTTAGATTTTGACAAATTCAACTTTTTAAACTTTGCCACCCTATCCAGCAAATCTTGGAAGGTAGCGATTGAAGTCATGCATAAGAAGGGTTGCATTTTATCATCATTGTTCCCCATCAACAATTGAACTGTATGTTCTTCTTACATTTGTTATTCGCACTTCATGCTAAGATTGCGCCAGCGTGTTATATACCTCGTCACTGACTCATCCTTTCACCTTTTATCTAGAGCGAGGTCAGCGATAGTAGTTTTCTCTGTTGCACTGGCAAACCTTTTCACGAATAATGCCTCTAATTCCGTGAATGTCTTTAGAAAATCATTCAGCAGTTCAGCATACCATTCGAAAGCAGTTCCACTCAAGCTGCTCACAAATTGCCGGAATAACAAAGCATCATTACCTCAAGTGTTCCCGCAGGTAGCTTTAAACTGCGCGAGGTGCTGCCATCAAAAATATTGAATTTCGGTACAAAATATCCCTTTGGATACGGCACCTGATCGTATTCTGCTGGGTAAGAGTGATATTTTCCTACCAACTTCTCTGCCTGTTCAGCAGCTATGATGGCCTTAATCTTTTCACTGATTAAACCTTCCAACTGCGAAGCGGTTACAGGCTCAGAGGCGCTCGCCACATTTTGCGGAGTATGCTGGCAGGTTGGGTCATCAGTCTCCTTGCCACCTTCAGGCATACCTTTCACTCTTGAGGCTTGCGGTGCTTGGAGACTTGGTATAAGGAGGCCTCAGTATCATATTTCCCAGATTCAATAAGCTTTCTGGGTAAAGTAGTGGTGTTGGCAGTCACCATAGAAATTTTTCTTCCATCAAAAACCCACTTTGCAATAAGGGTCTCAGACTGGGATAATCTTTCAAAGTTAGAAACTCTTCCTTGAGTAACATCCCTGGCAATAGTTCGTGGCGCTGATAGATGCACACGCTGTACAGTGGTCCTTACAGAATGGGACCTTCAAAAAATTCTTCAGAGTTTACACCGTACACAGGAACGGCTGCAACCTTTGCAGTAGCTACTGAGAATTCAAGCCCACCAAAGTGGATAGTGGCTCCAATATTTTTAATCTCAATAACAGCATTCACCAGTTGAATCCTAGCTCCTCGTCCCAGTTGGATGGTCATCGGGCTGTCCTGCATTTCCATTCTGCACAAATGAAAGCCAGGGGTTAGTAATCAAAATTTAATATGTCACCCCACGCTTTCAAAATACAGAAATAACATAGAACAAATAATAAAAGAAAGAAAGTTAAGAATTAAATCCTGCTCATTGAATTTCCAATGAATCTCATTTAAAAGATTGATTTTTCATGAAATTTTAAAATTTTAGCCCATAGAGATTTGCTTGCTACTATAGCCTATAAGTGACTAACAAGAGATGAAAAGAGAAACCATTCCCCAACAGGGTCGTTAGAAATCTGTGGGCTCCAAAAATTCGGCCCTGGCCTCTACCCGACTGTTTTTTGCTTTCTTTTGGTAAGGGAGTTTTAACGGAATAAGTTCCGGGATAAATTTTGGAAGGCTGATGGGTTTGTAGATAAGACACTACCAAGAGATTTCGCCCTCCTTTTGAGGGCGCTTTATGATATGAGTTTTGGTTTCCTATAGGCACAAGCCCCTATAGTTAATTACCACTCTCGGTCTCGAGAGAGAACTTTCGATTAAGACTAATCGTCAATCAGATATGTTATATCCGTAGAAATGTAGTATCAGGCGTATAGTAGCAGCATAGACACAGATATTGGAGATTGTGTATTGATATTTGAAATGTTTGGAAGTTTGGGAATTTAATTTGAAATATTTGAGAAGTTTGATATTTAAAACAGAAATTTCACCATATTATATTTAAAGCGGATGGTGGGGGAATGGATGATGGACCCGATCAAGATCCTATGGTTCCGTCACCCTAGGGCATCGTGGTCTCTAATTTACTTAGTCAGAGGAGGTAGTCGACCCAACCTGACAAAAGGATCCTTGTCGGCAACCATGGGTTGCTTCGTCCAAGGGTACCTAGTAGACCTAGGGTAAATGTTTGTCAAAGGGGACAAATTTAAATCCACCTTAGCTAACAGAGGGTTTTGTGCCCTATCGATCATATCATATTGATTTATATCTCAATGATTTGATGTCATTAAGGAGCGTATTGGCTCTGGTCATAATCAGTATTTTGTGGTGCCATTTGGCGACAAAATCACTCGGTTCGGAGGACCCCAGATTATAACCGTTTATCCTACGGTGCCATTTGGTGGCAAAATCGCCGGTTAGAGGACACGTACCACGTCCTTACTGGTAGGAAATTGTTTGAGAATGGATCTCAGTGATATTTTCGACTAGGCATTAGCTCTATGTGAGCTGAAGTTATATTTCAGATTTGTCCACCTCGGCTCATTGTTGCGGAGTGTGGATGAATTTTGCTTTAAGTGGTTGATGATTGAATTTTAATTTTAAATATTTAGATTTTAGAATGATTTTGGATTTTTTTCGACTTTTGGATTTTGGTGGAGCTGGAAAATCCTTGTCGGCAGCCATGGGTTGCTTCGTCCAAGGGTACCTTGTAGACCTAGGATGAATATTTGTCTAAGGGGACAAATTTAAATCCACCTTAGCTGACAGAGGGCTTTGTGCCCTATCGATCATATCCTATTGATTCATATCTCAAGGATTTGATACCATTTAGGAGCGTATTGGCTCTGGTCATAACCGGTATTTTGTGGTGCCATTTGGCGACAAAACCACTCGGTTCAGAGGACCCCGGGTTATAACCGTTTATCCTGCGGTGCCATTTGGTGCAAAATCGCCGGTTAGAGGACACGTACCACGTCCTTACTGGTAGGAGATTGTTTGAGAATGGATCTCAGTAATATTTTCGACTAGGCATTAGCTCTATGTGAGCTAAAGTTATATTTCAAATTTGTCCACCTCGGCAAATTGTTGCGGAGGGTGGATGGGCTTTGTTTTAAGTGGTTGATGATTGAATTTCAATTTTAAATAATTAGATTTTAGAAAGATTTTGGATTTTTTTGGACTTTTGGATTTTGGTGGAGCTGGAAAGGCGTTTGAAATTGTTTGTGAACCCTTCCGGTTAAGCTCTTCATTCAACACGGCCATCATCAAGGTATTTTAGGGGCATTTTTATTTCTCTTTGTTGATTGAACCATGTCGACCTTATCAACTTGCCGATAGGGGATCGGGTTTCGTAGGCTTTATGCCCTTGTTTGTGAATTTTCTTTGTTAAAAGCCTTGAATGCCTGATATGAATGTATAAAATAAATATTCCGGTCAACTTCTTGACCGTATATTTATCCAATGGTTTGAACCCTGTCTACTCCCATTTACTTGCTTAGGAGGATAGGGTTTCGTAGGCTTCGTGCCTTTGTTAATGAATTCTCTTGATTATAGGCCTTAAAGGCCTAATATGAATGTATTTAAACAAATACACTAGTCGTCACAACCGGGTATTCGTTTGAAGGTTCGAACCCTGTTGACTCCTATTGATTCGTATAGAAGGATCGGGTTCAAACTTGAATTCACTTATTGACCTGTGCAGCATCCCTAGACGTCACGTGTACCAATAACACGCTCGCCGGGGCCCATGCGGGT
>NW_021319242.1:135119-142233 GCF_001605985.2 Dendrobium catenatum | reverse complement strand
CCCGGCAGCCATCGAGGGCGGGGCTCCCGTTCGGGTGGCAGCGTCTCTGTTCAAAATGTCGTCGACTTCGCGATCTGGGGGAACAGGGAAGGAAGGGAGGCGGGGCGTTCGACTGAAGGGAGAGGAAGGTTAGGGGGAAATCTCGTCTCTCGCTCTCTCTCACGTCTCGTCGCTCTCCTCTCATCTCGTCTCGATCTCACTCTGCTCGATTCGGGGTATATCGATCTCTCTCTCCTCACTCTCTCTCTCTCGGTCGGCCAGAGAACGAAAAGGGGTGCGGCTGTGGTGGGCAGTCCGGCTTGAGGGCAGGCACAGGCTCGGGTTTGGACGAATCGCGAGAGGGATCGGGGATTGGGTCGTAGTAGTGACGGGTAGGTCGTGGCGTGGTGCGGCTGAGAGATTTTCGACTCAAGCAGAGGAGACGGGAGGAGGTCGTGACGTCGGCCTGGAGATCGGACAGGAAATCGGGGGCTGGAGAGCCAGAGGAGGGGACGGGCTTTGGCGATGGCTGCTCGGGTGGAGGTATGGCTTTGGTTTGGAATCGGAGAAGGGAGAGTGCGTAGTGAGGAAGAAGCAGAGAGAGCGGGGGAGCCTGGTCGGGGCGTGGAAAGTGGAATGGGATCCAGGAGCTTGGAGTCGAGGAGAGTAAGAGCAGGCCGAGATGCTCGTTTGGGCCGGATTAAAAACGACAGCGTGCGGGGAGAGCTAAATCGGATCGTCACTGAAATTTTGAGCAGGATACGCCAGATTTCGGTGATAACCCGCAGGTCGGCGCCGAGACTGGATTTTGCGGAGGAATTCGTGGGATCCAGGCGGTTATGGTATCAACTGTGATGCTTTTTTTTTTACATGAAGGTTAACAAACCATGAGCTCGGACACATCCTGCAACTGACGGGTAATACGTTGTCCTTCTCCAAGGAACTTCAACCCATGAGCCCGGACCCATCCTACGGCTGGTGGAAACTCCGATTCCCTCCCATAGGAATATCACCCAAGTTCTCCCCAAAGAGCACAAGTGCAAACAAAATTTTATTATTAATCCATCATTACATTACACAAGCAAGGGCCTCTATATATAGGCCTAAAAAATAAAATAAGACACATATGCCCCTAGGGCTTACATAGGATGATTCTATTAAGGATAAAAATAAAAAATTCATAATAAAAATAAAAATTACAAATAACAAATTAAGATAAGGTGGAATGATCCCGGACGTCGATCGTCGCCTCCTCTTTGAAAATCTTCATGATCGGATGTCCACATCATTCTCCCGAGGTGGAAAAGATCTCGACTCCGTCGAGTCCGCACCACAGGTAACCATGATTTGATACCAAACTGATGTAGAACGAAGGGGGGTAATAAAAAAATAAAAAAATATCTGAAATTCAATTTCAGATTTCCCTTAATTAAGGGATTGGAATTTGAAATTCAAATAAGATGGAGGGAAGTATAAATAGGTGATTAATTATTCCCCTAATTGGATTCCTTAATAAGAAAATAATTAAAATAAGGGAGAAAAGTGGCCGGCCATATGGGGAGGGAGGAGAAATGTCCACATACAATGTATGTATTGTATGTGGACTATAGCATTAAATGTGATGGGCTAATTAAATCTGAAATTAATTTCAGATTTGAGAGATTTGAGGGGTTTTCTAAATGAGAGTTGATTTAATTAGAAAGCTTTTGGAATTCAAATTATTGTGAATTTGAATTCAAATTCTTTCCAAATATCAAGAGGCTAGATAAGGAAATAACTAATAGGGATTTAATTTGGGATCAAATGAGAAATGAGAGGAAGGCCAGTGGTTAAGGAAGGATATAATGGGTATAATTAATGGGGAGGGGAATTGGGAGGGAATTTAAAACTTTCAAAATCATAATTCTAAGTTAGGAAAAGGGTAATTAAATCAAATCTAATTTAAAATCAAATTAGACTTAAATTTAGGAACTTTTCTAATTTATCTTAAATCTTAATTAATTTTAAGAAAGTATTTGAAATTAAAATTTGAATTTCAAATATATTTAATTCTTACCCCAAATTAGGTAGGCTGATTTTGGTAGGTATTAATAATAATTGAAATCATCATTAAGAGGAAAAAAGGGATGGGGGTGGCCAGCGGCTAAGAGGATGGGAGATGGGGTGGCCGACTAGGAGGTGGTGGTGGAGTGGTTTATGACCAGCGGTTGATAAATTGGAGGCTTGTGGTTTTGGAGGGGTTTGTGGGAGAATCGGCCGGTGGCAGGGGAGGATTTTGGCCGGCGGTCAAGGGAGGAGAAGAAAATGATTTAAGGAAAGAAAGATACAACCGTGAGCTCGGACACATCCTGCAACTGACGGGTAATACTGTGGGCTCCGAAAATTCGGCCCCGGCCTCCGCTCGCCGCTTTTTCTTTTTTATTCGACGAGGGAGTTTTAACGAAATAAGTTCCGAGGTAAATTTTGGAAGGCAGATGGGTTTATAGATAAGACACTACCCAGAGATTTCGCCCTCATTTTGTGAGGACTTTATGATCTGAGTTCTGGTTTCCTATAGGCGCAAGCCCCTATAGTTAATTACCCCTCTCAATCATGAGAGAGAACTTTCGATTAAGGCTAGTCGTCAATCAGATACGTATAAATACATGTTATCTGGCATATAGTAGCAGCAACGGGTATTGATTTGGAAGTATTTGGAAGTTTGGGAATTTGGAAAATTTTGATATTTAAAATGGAAATTGCACTATCTTGCACTTAAAGAGGATGTTAGGGGAATGGATGATGGACCCGATCAAGATCCCATGGTTCCGTCGTCCCGGGCCATCGTGGTCCCTGGTCTACTTAGTCAGAGGAGGTAGTCGACCCAACCTGACAGAAGGATCCTTGTCGGCAGCCATGGGTTGCTTCGTCCAAGGGGACCTTGTAGACTGGGGATGGATGTTTGCCTAAGGGGACAAATTTGAATCCACCTTAGCTAACAAAGGGCGTTGGTGCCCTATCAATCATATCCTATTGATTCATATCTCAAGGATTTAACGCCATTAAGGAGCGTATTGGCTCTGGCCATAACCGCTATCTGTGGTGCCATTTGGCGGCAAAACCACTCGGTTCAGAGTGCCCCGGGTCATAACCGTTTACTTGCAGTGCCATTTGGCGGAGAAACTGCCGTTTAGAGGACACGTACCACATCCTTACTGACAATAGATTGTTTGAGAATGGATCCTAGTGATATTTTCGACTAGGCATTTGGCTCTTTGTGAGCTAGAGTTTATTTGAATTTGTCCACCCTGGCAGACTGTTGTGAATGGATTTTGCTTTAAGTTTTGAGATGGATAGTTTCATTTTTAAATATTTTTGGAATTTTGGGATTTTTGTGGAGTTTTGGATTTTTGGATTTCTATGGGTATTTTGGGTGAAGCTTTGGAATATTTGAAATGGACTGTGGATATTTGGGAGACATTTGAAAATATATGGAAACCCCTCCAGTTGAGATCTGCATTCAACACGGCCATCATCGGGGTGTTCGGGATCATTTCTCTTTTGTTGATTAAATCTTGTCAACTCTATCGAATTATTGATAGAGGGTCGGATTTCGTAGGTTTTATGCCCTTGATAGTGAATTCTCTTGATTATAGGCCTTAAAGGCCTAATATGAATATATGAATATATTAAGACAAATATGACGGTCACCATAACCGTATATTTATTTGTTGGTTCGAACCCTGTCGACTTCTATTGACTCGTATAGAAAGATCGGTTTCGAACCTGAATTCACTTGCCAACCCGCACAGCATCCTTAGACGTCACGTGTATTTCTATAACACGCTCGCTGGGGCCCATGCGGGTTTGGGGGCATTCTATAATTAAACCCTGTCAACTCCTTTTTACCTGCTAAGAAGGATCGGGTTTAAAATTTGATAACCCGCGCAACATCCCTAACATCCCTAGACGTTACGTGTGTATCAATAACACGCTCATCGGGGCCCATGCGGGTGTTTTAGAATTTCATTGATTTGACATACCCTTTTGTGTACCTATGTGTATACAAGCTACGGTGCACTTGTGCGGGGGTATTTTGAAATAATTATAGTTGTGTAGGTAATTGTCATTATAATGCACACAACTTTTCACTTGAGAGCTTGTACACGCCTTCTGTCCGCTAGTACGAGTATTGCGGATCTGGTGGCGATGAGTTGTAGGTTATAGACGCCTTCTGTCTGCTTGCATAAATGTTGCAGATCCGATGGCGGGTTGTAGCAGCTTATGAATTGAATTGTTTGCTACTTTGTACAGGTAGACTGTCGTGCACTACTTACATGATTTGTGCAAGAAGATTGTAGTGCACTAACGAATCTCCTGCTTTTGCTCGTAGGCGACAAACTTTTCAGTGGTGGTGTGCCTACTTTAATTAGGGGTCGTACAACCCATGACACATAAGAGTGCGCTTTTTTGTTTCTTTTTTAAGACATATATTCACGAGCAGTACGAGCCGTCTAACTTTAAGAGCTAGCGCGCACACTAGTCAGAGTGCCCGTGACTTGCAATGCGACGGACATTATTTTTTATCACAAAGGGTTTCAATCAGAAAATTACTGAGGATGTCCAGGGATTCCTACGTGTTTACGATGAACACAAAAGAATTTTGTAGGAAATGTAATTTTTCTTTTTACTTTTACTTTTACTTTTACCCCCATTTCTTTTAAGATAATTATCAGCCGTATTTACTTATATTTAAACTCGTATTTACTTTTGTATTTACGCACGTATTTATATTGGTATTTCACCTACTAGTGAATACTCTAGGAATCCAATGCCAGAGCCTCGAAATGGCATCTTAGGATCCTAAGTAGATGGGGCCCGCAGGCATACCTTCTCTGTCCTTTAGCAAAGGATCCTAGGCTGGTGGGGCCCACAGGTGTACCCTCCCTGTCTTGTAGCAATGGGATCCTAGGCTAGTGGGGCCCGCGAATAATTCAAACTCAATGTTATAAATAGGAGGGGGTTTCAACTCATTTCTTCCCATCCCATTTCTGTAAGGAGCTTTTGGTGAGGGATCTAGGTGTGCAAGTCAAGAGTTAGGAGGAAGGGGCTTGATTCCTACCTATTGGCGAACAACTAATTCCCTTGAAAACTCACTGTAGTTGCATTTCACATTGATTTATATTTCTTTTGTATTTGTTTTCCAGTGTCGGGAGCCTAGGATGTCGTTTATTTTATTTTTTTGTTAACTTAAAACTTTTAAGTGGATTCTAAATCTCTTTTAAATTTTCTAAGATATAGGTTTTGTTGAAAATTTTGGCAACACTCTGTCGTCGTCCCCGCGTAGGGGGCTGCATCGGAGCGTGTAAGGCCTTCCCGCCTGCCAAGAAAGGCAATCACGGTAGGTGTCGGGTGACACCGCGGCAGCAGTTCCAATCCCCGCTCGCTAAAAAAAGCGGTCACAGGGTCTTTGAGCACAGATTTAAAGTATAGCATTTTCCCCGCCTAAAAACAGTGACGGGTACTTAATTAAATAATTTTTCTACGAATAATAAATTTCCCCGCCCGCTAAAAAAAATGGTCACGAGTACTTAAGTTTCATGCATATGAATTTCCCCGCTCGCTAGAGCGTCACGGGTACTTAAGTTTCCTCGCCTACTAAAAAAAGCGGTCACGAGTACTTATTTCATGCACAGAAATGTAAAATACTAGTTTTTACCTTAGGTGCACAGTAATCGAGGTGGCGACGGCGGATGACGGCACCGTAGGAACCTGCGATGCACAATTTAAATTTTTTATTATTATTTGTGCAATAAAATTAATTACATACCCCCTTTTTTATTTAAAACAAAGTGTAGAGAGAGAAAAAAAAGGAAGAGAGCTCTCTTTCTAGAGAGAGAAAGAGAGGGAAAGAGAGGATTTTTGGTGGAAGGGGTTTAGGGTGTGTAGGAAATTGGGGGAATGAGATTAGAGAGAGAAAATCTCTCTTTCTCTAATTTTTTGAGAGAGAAAGAGAGAAGGAAACTCTCTTTCTAGAGAGAGAAAGAGGAAAAGATGGGATTTGAAGAAAATTTGCGTAGAGAGGGTTTAGGAGGTGTAAGGAAGTGAGAGGAGAGATTTAGAGAGAGAAAATCCCTCTCTTCTCAATTTTGGAGAGAGAAAGAGAGAGTGTAATTTTTTTCTCTAGGAAAAAAATTTGGAGGCGTGGTGGAGAGGAGAGATGCTTGGGGTGAAGATAAAGACATTCATGAAGAGATTTCACTCTCATTCTAGAGAGAAAATTTTCTCTCTCTAGGTTAGAGAGAGAAAGTGAGGGATGGTGAAATTTTTTTATTGGATGGGTGTAGGATATGTGTAGGAACATTTTTTGTGAAGGGTAGTGGGTGGTTTGATGAGTGGATGTGGAGATAAAAAAGAAAATAGAATTAGAATTTTTGTAGGTTTGTTGAGATTGGGGTGGAGGAAGAAGATGAAGATGAAGGATAGGAAGGAAAAGAGAGGGGAGGAAGAAAATGGAAGGAAATGAGAGGAAATATGGATGGATGATGAAAGAAAAAGAAAAATGGGAAGAGGAAGAAGAGAGAAGGAAGAAGAAGAAGAAGAGAAGAATCATGGAGGAAGAAGAAGAAGAAGAAGAGAGGAAGGGGAGGAGAAATTACCTTGGAGAGCTTGGAGGAAGAGAGGCCGGCGGCTTGGAGGCGTGAAAATGATCGTGAGTGAGGAGAGAGGGGCGGTTGGGAGATATGAGGGAATGAGGGTTTAAGTGAGGGGTAGTTTAGGTATTTTTGGGATTTTTTTATTTAGAAAAAACCTTTTTTTTATTTAAAAAGCTCTTTCTCCCTTTCTTTCCAAATTTTTTTTAATTATATTGCACAAAAATAAAAATAAATTTTTTAATCTTGCATCAAGTTGGTCGTCGCGCCGCTGCTCGCACAAGTCGTCGTCTCGATTCGCGCGCCCAAAATTTAATTTTTCGCCGACCAGCGACCCCCACCAATATGGGTGTCAATCTTAGCTGTTTCCATTGCTCCGGGCGCATCGGTGCTGTCCGTTTCGCGAACGGAGATCATCTCGACAATTTTGGGTTTTCGGTTGACACGCGTCGGGTGAGTTTTTGAGCGATTTCGAGCTCTTTCGCTTTTGAAACCCACCTTGC
>NW_021319242.1:96689-135019 GCF_001605985.2 Dendrobium catenatum | reverse complement strand
TTAACAACCTAATTACTAGACTCAACAATTATAACCTGGAGCCCTCTAAACTAAGTGGTTTTGCCACCAAATGGCACCACAAAATACTGGTTATGGCTAGAGCCAATATGCTCCTTAGTGACATCAAATCCTAGAGATATGAATCAATAGGATATGATCGATAGGGCACAAAACCCTATGTTAGCTAAGGTGGATTTAATTTTATCCCCTTTTACAAACATCCAACCTAAGTCTACAAGGTCCCCTTGGACGAAGCAACCCATGGCTGCTGACAAGGATCCTTCTGTAAGGTTGGGCCGCCTACCTCCTCTAACCAAGTAGACCAGGGACCACGATGGCCCAGGACGACGGAACCATGTGATATTGATCAGGTCCATCATGCATTCTCCCACTATCCGCTTTAAGTACAAGGTGGTGAAATTTTGATTTTAAATATCAAACCTTTCAAATTCCCAACTTCAAACCTATTTCCCAAATCTAAACCCATGCTGCTACTATATGCTAAATAACAAGTATCTTTACATATCTGATTGATGACTAGCCTTAATCGAATGTTCTTTCTCGTTATCGGGAGGGGTAATTAACTATAGGGGCTTGTATTTATAGGAAACAAGAACTCAGATCATAAAGTCCTCACAAAATGGGGGCGAAATCTCTAGGTAGTGTCTTATCTACAAACCCATCTGTCTTCCCAAAATTTACCCCGAAACTTATTCTGTTAAAACTAAGAAAAGCAACAATGTTGGGTGGAGACCGGGGCCAAATTTTTGGAGCCCACGTCCACTCTCAAAGATCTCTTAAAGCTCTCTTCCGTAATTCCTTCAATAGCCAAAAGTATCTTACTTAAAAATAATTAAAATATCATTAAATATAAGCTTTTAAAAAACTCTAAATTTTTTATTTAGCTGAAATTGATCGTATGAATAGGTAGATAATCATACAGTATAATTATTTCAAAATCTAGGTAATATCTAGTATATGGAACAATACTTTGATGAACTATTCAAAAGCTCTGTAAAGATTATATAGTATGATCCGGAGATCATATAGGACAGTTAGTTCAATTTCCTTCAGATCATATAGGATGAATGTTAGAACGATCGAAAATCTATCTCAGATTATCATACAGTATGATAGACATCATATGGGACAATTAGTTCAAAATCAAGCTTCTATCCAGGATAATATACTGTATAATCGTTATTCATCTTAATATATCATGCATAATGATTTATAATCGGACAACAAGAATGACCAAATAAATTAAATCTTTATTTGATTGACTAATCATGGTGATTAAATTAAGTAAGATTTCAAATATCATACAATACGAACTTCATTATACCATACGATCAGTTTATAATTCAATAATTAAAAAAACTTATTTAATTTTGAATGGAAACTAGGTTTATATTTAAATAAGTCATACAATACGATCTTGATCATACAGTATGATATGTTTAAAAATATTAATAACAAAATTAATCATTTTAAAATGTTTTAAAAATAATTGGTCATATAGTATGATCTAGATCGTATAATATGTTAAGTTCAAAAAATTAAAACTTATTTTCTCTTCACTCCCCTTGTGTGTGCGTACACAATCATCAACACAGCATATACCTTTTACAGGTCTTTGACTCAAGAATTTTAAAAGATAAATAATTATAGACTCTTGTCAACTATATTCCTATTCTAGCCAAACTTGAGGCCTGAATCTTCTTGCATGATGTATGTTGTACTTGAAATGTTTGTATACACAAAAATAATGCAAATTCTAGGACAAATAAAAATTCAATCAATAATGTTAATTATCATCAAAATCACATGTTAGGGATTCTGGATTACAATAACAATCTTCTTTGTATATATTAAAGTTAGCTTTTTTTACTGGCTTTAGCTTCCTCATATCAAAGTAAAAAAATGATTGGATACTTTTTAAAAGGCTTTCGTCGACTCTACGTTATTGATGGAACCAAGAGAGATGACAAACTTTAACCATATTTTCACATGACTAATAATAAGATGCAGGCAAAGATGATGGTATATAAGCACAATGTGAAGAATTCTCAACTCTAACAGACCTTCCTGGAAACTATGTAAATTGACAACCCATCGTCTTTATCTAACCTTCAAAATTTGAGAACCTCTTTGGTTCTTAACAACAATCAACACTAATCATTAGTTCAGTTGATCTAACTTCTTTAAAATTTACTATTCTTTTAACAGAAATAGGAGAAACTTTTTTTTTGCGCCAACTCCGATTCTACTTTATCAGTATAGCTCTTTTCATATTTCTTAAGATGTCTTCTTTTTACTGTCTGAAATTGGTTGCATAGTTATGGAAAGGTCCTTTCAGTAAAGTCTTAAACTTTCTCTTCGAGTCTAATAAGAACGGAAAAATAGGTTTTTTTATAAAATCTAGGGGAAAAGATTTGGCTATCCTAACCATGTTCTCTTCTCCACACTAGTAGAAAACATATTAAAATGACTTCCCTCATGATAGTAGTAATTCAAAATAACTTCTTCTGTAAACTCCATCACAGCAGTAAACAAGACTTCTTCTATTATCAATTTAGCTTCCTCAGCTCTACGCCTTAGATGATGATTCTTATTATGATGTTTGGATTTGGACATATTATTTACAGCAAAGGATGACTCTATCTTAAATTTATTACATGATAAGAACTAAGAACAAACAATAGACCTTAGTTTCTAGTTGATGGTAGGTTTAGGAAATCTCGGACAACAAAATATAGAGAGTTTAGCAACTGCTTGAGCCGTTACAAACTCACCATCGAGTGCAAATTCTAAATTAGGTTTCTTAGGAGTTACTTTAGGTTTTGTTGCAACAAACTACAGTCTGTTCACTGTCATTATTGATTTTTTAATTTTGGATTTGAACTTGATCATGTCAGCTTCAACTAATTTTGACTATGGAAAAGAAATGTTCAAACTATAAGAGAAGTTGAAGATTTGTTTGCCTTCCATTTTTATGAAATCAAACTAGAATTCTGCATCAGTTTCTGAACTTTTCAACTTCAAACTAGATACTTGGATCAGAAGAGTATCAAAAATAGAACTTATTATCATTTTTGAGCAAGCTATAAATGATTGAAACATTTTAAATTTAAGATAGCGATGATTTTAAATTTTCACCCAGTCCTAATAACCACATTGAGCTACACAAAGGAATGTAACTACAACGTACTACACAAAACTAGGAGATTGACTGAAGCTGGAATTTAGATTTATATTGTAAATTGATTAAAAGGTGGATTTGAGATTAGAGATTTTCGATCACTTATTTTTCGCCTTTTAAATTTAGAAGTTGAAATGTTTGATTGAAAAAAGATTTTAAAGATGAAGATTTATTTCAGGAATAATGTTAATTTAAAGAAGATTAAAATTTTTAATATTGATTGCTTCCACTCAAGAGCAAAATGAATGATGGTAACTACAGAAAAAAATAGTTTAAACCCACTTTGAGATAAAGTTTACTATCATTTTAAAGTTTAGTCATCACTAAAGATGGAAAGTTGATTAGTTCCCCAGCTGAGCTGACAAAAAATCTAAGGACAAAATTAATTGGATGTCTAACTGATATTGATTTATTTTTTTATAATTAAATCTGTAGAGTTCATAATATATTGTCTCTAAAGATAGAATTAAAATTCACTATTAATTTTAAAATATAAATAAAATTTATTTTTATAATTAAACTCCATATAATGAATATGCTATTCATCCTGAAAGATAAAACGATATTAGCCTATCATTTTGAAATTGAAATAAATAACCAGTAAAGCTTTAATCTACATCCAGATATTTTCCCCTACTTTAGTGAATTAAAGTAGTTTTTTTTTTTACTTGGTTATAGGATCCCTATAAAGGCAAGCCTCTATAGTTAATTTCGTGCTAAGATAAATCTAGGAAAAACTTTTGATTAAAGTAGTGATTAGATTTCTTTAGATTATAAGTGTTTAAACCAAGGACTTATTTGAAATCTAACAATGGGGAATGGTTTAAATTTTGAGTGATTCTTTATGAGTAAACACATAAAGGTAAAGAGTGCTTGAATTCTGAGATAACCTATAAACACTCCAACCTATGCTAGTTTGGCTTTAACAATATAGATTATGATCAAAATTATATTTAAGTTTATGATTTAGTAGAAGATAAGGCCATAATCCTCCCAAAAGAAAGTACAAGAAGTGCAAGAAAATTTGGATTTATGTCTACTTGAAGTGCACTGCCAGCTAACCATCTAAGCACATAATTTTAAAACCATACTTTTCATGTCTAGTATATGCATGGTAAATAGTTATTGTTTAACTGGAATAAAAAAATTTGTTTGAGATTTTAATTAGAAATTTATAATATGTCCTGGGTTCAAGTGCACCTCGCTAATGCAAATTGACACAACTTTACGTTAGACTGTAAGGCTACCTTTGGTTTTCTAAATTTGTTCCAAGTCAAAATTTTGTAGAAAAATCTAGAAGTATAAGTGCATCATGCCAATAGGGAATACTACAGTGCCCTATTGCTTAGGCCCCTTACTCTTTGTTGTTGGCTAGCTTTTGTGCTTGATTAATGTATTTTGCAGAAAATAAAATGCATGACTGTACATGTAATGGAGTTTGTGTATAAATTTTCAAATTTTATCATCCTAGATCTAGCATATGCGCCCTTACAAAGGCAAGAGAACACATGTTGCAAAAACCTAAGAAAAATTCTACCCATGTAACACAATGATCTAAAATCCCATATGTATGCAAAGCATGTATAAGTAGTGTATGAAATAATATACAGACTAAAAAAATTATGATGTATGTGTGTTTGTGTGTGTATTTGTGTGTGTGTGTGTGTGTGTGTTTTTGTGTGTGTGTGACTGTGTGCAAATTTAAAGTACAACCCAAGATTTAAAGGGAAGAAAACGTGATCAAACTCCACAACAATAAGTTTGGATTTCTAAACCTATGAATAATGCAAATCTATATAAATGTGTTAGGTTATTTGTGTCTTTAACTCTTCTGGTTCTTGATCTTTCATAGAATTCTAAAAGGGAATGTCCTAAATGTAAGAGGGATATTTATCTTTTGGAGCCCTACATGTATCTATAAGCGAGCACATTTAAAGATTATCATAACTCTTTTGTTTTATAACTTGATCAAAGTATACAAGAAATCTATAATTTTCATTTATAGGGACCCTTTACAATTACATTTATCCTATTTACATTATACATTGACTCTTTACAAGTAAAAATGCAAATGTATATGTAATCCCATGAAGTAAAGTGCAACGCAATATAGGAAAGTAAAGGGCACTAGTAGGTGAATGAGTAAAATGTATGATATGACTTCCATAGTGTATAGAAGTAAGAAGACACAATAAAGGATATCTTCCCAGCAAGGTATCCCATCACACCAAAATAATCACCAGCCTAGTCTAGACTAAAGTTGGTTATCCTAACAAATAAATTAAAACGTGTGTGATAGACATGGTGACTTCGATATGCCTTAACAGATTTATGTTTAAATTATCTACTTTGTATTTATATTTATTTATTAAAGTTTAAGGGGGTTCATTTAATTTTAATTTTAATTTTTTAATTTTTTTACATATTAATGTTATTTAATTTTATAATATATAGAATTTGTTTATTAATAAGTCTTAAGTCAGGTTTAGAGTTAGAAAATCATAAAATCCTAAGGTTCATTATTGTAATGTATTTGTTCCCCCACTAAAGGATAGAGTAAATGTATAGAGTCTTTTGAATTCATTTAACAATTTAGAAATAATTATTTTAAAGAATCATGATAATTAAAGATTTCAAGTTACTTTTAAATCCTTAATTAATAAGACCTAGGCTTAAAAATTGTAATTCATTTAGGATTAGTTTCAATTTAGTTTTCATTTTTATTATTTATATTTAATTAGTTATGTAGTTTTCAAATTTAATGTATTTATTAAATTCCTTTCCTATAAAAGGAATTTTAGGGTTATACGATTGATTTATTAAATGACTTCAATTAATTAGGTGACTCATACCATTGGTCACAAATAATTGAAGGTACAATCACTGAAAATTTGGGGTCAATTGAGTTAATGATTGATTTTATATAATTTATTTTAATTGATATTTAATTAAATCCTAAGTAATAATTATGCATAATTTCAATAAAATCTAATAGGGTATTTATTTTTCCTTGAATATATATTAAATTTACAATTCAATGTAGTTTATGTTATATTTTTATGATTTCTATTTAATTTATTATGCTTTTTTTATAATTTTTAGGCTCAAAATAGGAGCTGGTTTTAGGGTTTGTTAATTAGGTGACTTAATGACTCCTAATTAGCCCAAATTAATTCATAGGGTTTAGAATGCCACTAAATGTACTAGGTTTAAGTTTCATCACCATTGGATTTGATTTAAATTTTCTAGAATTTTTTTAAGATCACTAGACCTAATCTTATGTTTAATAACCTAGGTGTCTCTATTATTTATGAAGGATTATAATTAATTGTTTTTAACCCTTGCACAAGAATACACAATTCATGCAAAAATAAAGACCTAAATGCTCTAGGGATTAAACATGATGATTCTCAAATGTATAGGTCTTACTATGAACTATACAATTGAAAATTCTAGGGAGAATTGCAGAGGCTTCAAACAAGACTGAAAAAATTATAGTTTTAGGCCGTATCATATATTTTATCTCAGCTGATTCTCAAGCTAAATGGTTGAGTTTATAGTGCATGATAATTGAAAAAAAGTAAGCATTCAAATCAAAGTTACTTACTATTTACTTAACAAATCCACTTTCTATGAGTTTTAATAAGTAGAACTTTATTTTCAGAATCAGCAGAGCCTTTATTTTTTCATAATGATTCAATGGTAAATTTATTATAATTTTACAAAGCTCAAAAAATTAAAATTTAATTTTTAAATTTTTTTAAAGCAAATAATAGCAATGACGCTGACTCATTTTGCCCTTTCAAGATTATAGAGGACCATTGGATATGTGGGATGGTGGTGGTCAGTTACTTATCCATGTAGGTGCACTAGTGAACCATTCGATCCCATGCTAGATTGATTAAATGATTCATATTTATTCTAGTTATATGTGAGATCTGGATTGCCCAAACAAATACACATGGGTTGGATGGTCCAAATTATGTTTTCCTCTTTAAGACATATGAAATTTTAATATTCATTTTACTTCAAATAGTTTATACCATGGAATTGTTTTGCATGAAATTGTCCACATACACTCCTAAATACATGTTCTCTTATTATATGAAGTTTAAAGGCATTATATAATAGGTAGGACAACTTTTTTTTTTACCCCAAAAAAAAAAAGATTTTCCATTAAAACCAAAAGAGGGCTACAAAAAAGTACAAACTGGAAAAAACAACAATTTTGCCTCCTTAGCCCAAGCAGGTAGACACATAAAATTGAAGAAAACAACAATAAAAAAAAAGAAAAGAGAAAATGCGGAAACCAATTTTTGAATATGAGAGATCCCCCATGGAAAACACCTAAGAAGACCTCAACAATGATCTTTGAGGGGCCCAAATCCTAGCCCAAGATCTCATCAGTTGTTTTTGTCCTCTTTTGAGGAGCAGGGGTGACAGGCCCCAACTGTTGCAGTTCTTTCTAAAGGAATCTAGGTATTTGCTTGGAGAGGTTCGGTATGTTGTTGGAGATATATGATGCTGATTTTTTTGAGCAGTGAAGACAATAGGATATGGGTTAGAAACAGCTAAAGTTGGGAAGGTGCATCTCATTTCATTCCTTTTGAAGTAAGATGGCATTTTTGCTTAGACATTCTCCTTCTAGTTATGACATTTAAAGTTCCCAATTATGCTAAAGATTGGGTAGATGGAGGATTGAACTACTGAGTATGCATAGGAATAGTTAGATTCTCTATAAGTGAAGATTGAAAAGTGCTGTTAGAAGGCTGTAGATTAAGAAAAGATGAGAAAGGCCCTCGTACTCTACTTATTGAAAAATCTTCAATTTAGTCCCTTAATCCAAAAGCCCAGGGAGAGTTTTTATGTAAGATCAATGTAGAAACATACTATAGAATAAGAACTTTGACCCCAAGAGGATCAATGCTCATCCATACAAAGAGGTTCTTCAATTATAGCAGCCATATGGAAAATATTAGAAGGATCTTTTTTTTTTTTTTTTAATATTAGAAGGATCTTAATACATCAGAGGAAGCTGAGGAAAGCACACCCATATTGGCGAGGTAAACCCCTTCATGTCCTTAAGAGAGAAGGAAAATGACCACCGATAAAGACCAATAATGATTTCATCATAAATCCATGGACCACCCATGAGGATGACATCACGAGCTTAAAAGCTTTCAAAAATACAAAGAAATTTGGAGCAATGGTGATCAATTGAAACCCCCCAGCATGAGAGTGTCACCTTGATAGTTCATCTTGGAGCCAAGCAAAAGAGATTCTCTTGCCTAGGAGTTTCCCAAGTATAGCATATTCCATTTTAAAAATATTTACTTAAATTTTGACAAAATTAAGGCTCAAGGAAATTCCATCATTATCAAGTACCTCTTGTTTGATAATCTACTCTAAAGAAGTATAAGGGGGTTTCCTCCAAGCAAAATAGACTGGACTTCGATCACCAAACACCTTACATTATTTAGGAGAATTCTGCTTTCTTCAAAGGGGCTAAAATTTTGCACTAACTGCTCCCATGTTATAATAAGTAAACTTGGATGCATTAATACAAATAGCTCGAGTGCAATTTTCTATTACAAGAGGTTCTTGAGCTGCAACAACGGGGGAGTTAACCCAACATGAATCCAATCTTTTATACAAACTATTCACCCAAATGAAACCATCATTTATATTATAATTAAACATAGTCATGTCATTTACAACATCCACACATCGAATGTCCAAATCAAGAAAACTAACTGATAAGGAAAAATGATACCTGCTCTCGCTTATGCATAAGTTAGCTTCCTTATTATATGGCTGCTCCACTCCCTTTGTCATTTCCAATCCTTTGTAAGGATCACAGTCTGATTACTGCTGGAGCATCATGTCCATTGATCTCTAACCAACTGCTCCTTGCATACGATTGTAATGTCCATTGAAAGAGTGGGGAAGATGAACAGTAAAGTGAGGCAATCCATTTCATTACTTTGTTGATTCTCTTGCTTTCTTCTTTGTTCATTCTCTACAGTATGGAGAATCAATTCAACATGGTATTAGAGCTGTAGGTTCTTCTTCTCCGGCTATGGCTACTTCGACAACTTCCTCGCCATCTGCTACGTCGGATGGTGCATCTGCTGCTCCTGAAGTCAATATACCTCCACATCTAAAAGTTTTCATGGCTAATGTGAAAACCATAGTTACAGTACAACTTACTACTTATAATCATTTAATATGGAAGTCTCAACTATTGAAGCTATTTACAGCTAACAACTATCAAGGTTATCTTACCGACACCACTGCCAAACCACCAAAATATATATATCCTCTCATCTGATGGCTCAGTTGCTGTAAACCCCCTATTCACAACCTAGATACTCATCGACCAACATTTGGCGTCGGCCATCTACTCCACTGTATCTACTTCATTGCTACCATACATACTCAACCTGGAATCCACGCATCAAATCTAGACGACACTAGAGCTATGTTTATAGTCAACTCATAGATCTAGGCTGCTTCAACCCAAGAACGAGTTGCATCAGTTGCAACTCGGAGATAAAATGATGTTCTAGTATCTAACTGACATGAGGCAAAGGTCGATACCATTGCTGCCTCTGGCTCCTCCATTGATACTGAAGATATTATACTATACACATTGAATGGGCTTCCTGCCTCATATCAGTCTTTTAAGGCTGTTATTCATAATCAGCTACAACCAATCTCAATTGATGATTTTTATGCTCTGCTCTATAGTGAAGAACTTCACATTTCATCTGATTCTGGACAAGAGGAATCTGCGACTCCCACTACATATTCCAACTATGCTTTAATTATAGCTCGAGGATCCTATCGTGGCAGAGCGTCTAACTATCATGGTAATTCTTCTGGTCGTGGCTCTGCCTGATCCACACCAGGATGATCACAGTCTACTCGGGGTGGCCATCGACCTCGCCCTAATATAGACTGCCATATTTGTGGGAAACCAGGCCATTCGACTAAAGTGTGTTGGCATAGATATGAATCTACTTACAATACAACACCACAGGCTTATGTTACAACTGATACCTCTCAAACCACTGACTAGTTTCTAGATTCAGGGGCTACAGAACACCTAACTACTAATCTAGCTCATTTACAAAACATACAACCATATCAAGGATCATCTCAAGTTCAAGTAGGTGATGGGAAACAACTTTCTATTGCTAATACAGATCAAGGGTTGCTTCCCACACCGCACCGTAAGCTGCATTTATCCAAAATTCTGCATGTACCCAATTTGACTCACAATCTACTCTCTATACACAAGCTTACTAATGATAATTCCTATTTTGTGCTACTTGATGCTTATGGATTTGCCATCAAGGATTCTCGAACCAACAAGCTACTTCTCCAAGGATCCAATCATCTTGGACTCTACCCAATAAAGAGTTCCCACACTCAAGCTTCTCCAGTTCTATCTACTTCCATAACTACGTTCGTTGCACTTCCTACATCCAGGTCTCTATGGCATCAACGGCTTGGGCATCCATCTATCTCCACTCAGCATCATCTATCTCATGTGTTAGCCTTGGGCCAGTTCATTAGGGCTTAACATCCCTAACGAACATTCTAGTGCCATCAGAGCACTTTCAGAAAATTCTATCCAAATTGAATGTTTGATCCAATAAGTTTATTTAAATAGAAGGTCGGATGGTCCTTATAAAATTTTTGTTGCTTTCTATTACAGTCCTTTCGGTCGCTCATTATCTTTTATCTTTGTGAGTTCTTTATGAAATTGACGAGATTGTAGATGCTTTATTTGGCATAAGAAAGATGAAAAATTTGGACTTCACTATGTGGCATGGAATGTGCTTTGTAAACCGAGATGTCAAGGTGGCCATGTACTTTATTGACCAACTTCCAAAGTAGGTCCAATTCTTGTAAAATTTTCTTGGAACTTAGAAGAAAAACCAAAATCTCTTCTAAACCAAAATTTGAAGTCAAAAAATGGGAATGATATTGGGAGTGCTCAAATAAAACAAGGGAGTTCAAGTACTTGGAGAATTATTATTGATGGAGCTATATCCCTGTGTCCTATTTTCATATGGGAAGTTGCTAATGGGAAGTCAATTAACGTTCTAAATGATCTATGGATTCTAGATAGAAGTTTGCTGATGTGGCTGAACTTTGTTATTGATTTGGAAGAGGAAGGCTGTGATGTTAACTATTTCATCAGTGAGGGCATGTAGAATGTTTCCCAGTTAGAGAAATGATTTATTAAGCGTATTGTAGACTTAATTCGTCAAGTGCCCATAAAGTCAGGATTAATTAATAACCAATTAGATATGATGTCAAAGATGACTAGAAAAATAATTGCTAGAATAATTTCAGATAATATGATAGATTGCTTGGGTGAAGATATTCATTGAAAGTGGATCATAAATTTTAAACTTCAGGTTCGTGTGGATCTTTTTTGGTGGCATCTATTTTCAAATGCAAAACCAACTTATGCTTTTTTAAATCATAGAAGACTTTCATATCAGCTCATTTTGCCCAAGAGGATGTGGTGTGATTAAAAATGAGAACCATGCTGCTTATCCTCTTTTTATTCTTGTTATTAAACATCTCAATAAATAGGGCTTTCAAGTGCCTACTTCTTCATCATTCTTTGATTGTATTAATAAGTTGAAGGGCTTGTCATTAAAAAATAATTTTGTGGTAAATTTATATTACTTAGCAGTTTTTCTTTCTTAGAAAAGAAGGATAAACTTGTATATGGAAAAAAAAAGATGGGGTGACAATGATTGCGATAAATGCTATGTATTTAGCTTCGATATCTTACATTACTTATATTCCTTGGGCAAAATGGGATGCTAATCAGCTTATTCATCTACCTTATGCTTCTTTGCATCCTCCTCCACCTGAGTGGATAAAAGTGATTATTGATGCTTCCTTTTAAAGTCTACTAAAGCTGTTATTGGTGGGGTCTTTAGGGTTCATAAAGGAAGGTTCTTAATTGTGTTTGGTGTTATGGGTTTGCATTGGGATGTAGCTCAACTGGAACTTATGGCTCTACTATTATTGGTAAGGGTAATTCAAAATTAGATGTGAGAAGCTAAAGGTTTAATCATTGAAGGGGGCAACTTCAATATAATCAAATTCATGCAGAGCTCTTTTACAGGTGTTAAAGCTATGTCAAAGCAATTGTTGGATAGTCAATTCTCATTTTTAAAGGACTTTGAGCAAGTTATTTTTTGTTTTTCAAAAAGAAGCATAAGCATCAGCAAAAGTGGAACAAAGGTGAAAATGATAAGAATGTTAAGATTTCTTCTGATGTTATTTATTTAAGGTTTAGGAAGCCCAAACATATGAAAAATTTGTGTCCTAATATAAAAACTCTTTATGCAAAGGAAAGGGTAAAAATAAGCAAATTGTAATATGGACAAATGATAAAAAATAAAAGATCTACTCCTAGGAAGACCTAGCTTCTGATAATCACATCACGAGAAAGTTAATGAGTAATAATGTTTAGTTTGTTTGTTTATCCATGTTATAGGTAATGCATGCATGTATGTTCTTTGATTTATTTTTATTCACCATGAATGTTTTCATGTTTTATGTTATTTAAGTGTTTTTGTTTTATAGTAAGTTATTATGTTTGTAATCTTTTATTTTATTTTCCATGTATGTTTTTGAGAACACTCTCTAATTATCACAAAAAAATCACATATCACATTATATTTGCATAAAAGAATCTAATCACTTCTCTCTATTCACATGTTTTACAATGAAAATTTACATCTTTTTATTTGAATTTTTTGGTCAGTAATTATTGACTTCTCTAAATAGTTAAAGGAAGAAAAATTGATGATTATCCCTCTTCCTCTAACTTCTTTAGTGTTATAATTTCTTTTTGAATCAAAACTTATTTCAAGTTAAAAATTGAACAAAGAAATAGAAATATGTATCATCTTCCTACGGTTCTCTATCGTATTTGAATATTTTTGCAAATTACTGAATAAATTTTATTTTTTTATACTCAAGATGTATTTCTACATCAGATGAATTTTTTATTTGTGGTTTGTTCTTCCCTACAAAAGAGAGTGAGTTCCTCTTTTCTTATATTTGGTAAGTAATCTTATAATTGAGAATCTTTAAAGACTTAAAAAGGAAACAAGTTAGCAAAAATAAAAAGAGGCACAAAATAAAAAGATGTGTAATCTCTGCCAAAAAATTTAAGATGCACAAAGTATATAAAAAATTAAAAGATATGTAAAGTGATACAAAAATAAATAAAGTGGCACAAAATGAGCCCAAAAAAAGTTAGTTTTTCTTCCAACTAAGTCTTTAAATTTCAGACAAATGCATGTGTCAATTGATATCATCCACACTTGAATTTGAGAATCATGATTTCTAGTTCATCACTTTGCAACGCTATTCTCTTAAGACATATTTCTAGGAAAAAAGTTTAAAAATATCACATTTCCTTTCTAATTTATTTCTTAATTAGATTTTTATTTTAAAAAAGCACTTTAACCTATAAGGAGCTTGAACAAGGGTTAATAAAATTCAAATTTCAAACCTTTTTCTATCTTTGTGCAGTCAATTCATTTCTTACTACGCTTTTGAATAAAATTAAGAGGTAACTTTCTCATTTAGAAAAAAATTGCTAAAATAAACTAATTTTTCTTAAAGATCACCACCATCTCTACCATATCAAGGCCAGTTTGTTCTTTTATGTTTGTTTCATTTTTTAATTATTAGTTTATTTTTCTATGCTTCTTTTCTTTTGATAATGTCAAAGGGGAAGAACGTATTTATCTTGTTGTATTTGTTCATCTTGTATTTACATTTATTTATCTATTATTTCAGTTTGTTTTTCTATTAAATTGTTTCTTAATTTCATAAAAAATATTTTTGTTATCCCCTATCTTTTAATATAATTATCTTACTGAGGAGGAGATTAGGAGAAATTATTATTAAATTTGTAAATTCAACAAGTAATATTTGTCATCATTAAAAAGGAGGAGATTATTGCAACTCGATCTCACAAGTTCATGTTTTTTTTGATAAAAAATATTGTAGCTCGCATCCTTATATCTACTTGTATTTATAATATATATTTGTTTGTCTGTACTAACATTTTAGGAGCACCATGTACCATCCAATAAAGATTCAAGGCTCAAGATTAGGTAGAATATGTTATCCTATAATGATTTCTATAATATTCATTATTATTTTTTTTTTATTTCTCGAGTCATGTCCTATATTGGTGTATGTTAGCTTGGTAACCATGCATGCTGACACTCAGGGGGAGTGAGATTGAGTCAAAACCAAAAATTCAAATTTTGAACTCATCATATTGTATAATTTATATCATAATGTATGATCAGCTCATCTAACAAATTATATTAGAGGATTTAGATTGTCTAAGATGATTAGCTATGATTATGAAAATAGCCACAAATCATTAGGCAAGATTTTAAGATTAAAATTTTGTTCTAATCATCTAGGATGATCAATATCATACTTGATGATATATGAAAATCATGCCTAAATTGATTTTTGATTAGGAGACTAATTATGGTCAATTTTTTTAATCCGATCATCCAGGATAATCAATGATGATCATACTTGATGACTGAGATAATGCATGGGATGACCCCGAATTGTACAAAACAAAATACCATAATTATTCATCTAATCATCTAAGATGATCCTAAATATCATACTGGACAAACAATAAAAATTTGAAGTGATCATACTGGACTATCTATTAATCACACAATACTATCATGTCAAATTTTGCACATCATATTGGACGATCCTGCGATTATACTATATGATCTTTGATGTCTGAAATAAATTTTTAGGATTTTTGAAGGTCTCTATTTAAGCTTTCTCCAAAGACATTGTGAGTGTCTTTGGCATGTATTGAGTCTCCATTTTTCTGGTGATAACTTGAAGAGATGGCCCTGAAAGGGAGAGAGGAAAGGGTAGAGTTTGAGAGGGATAAGATTCTTATTGGTTTCATTTCTCTAATAAGCTTGCACCTTAGTACCATCCTATTCAAGGTTTATCTTGAGGGATGTTTTGGGAAGAAGAATATCTCTTTGGTGTCAAAAGACCAGGCTACTCCACCACATCGGGGAAGGTGAAAGTGATTCTAGGTTCTCTGCCTCACTAGGAAGGTGAAAAGGAGTCAAGGTTCTCTGCCTTACTAGGAGGGTGAAAAGGAGTTAAGGTTCTTTGCCTGTGAAAGGAGCACGGTCCTCTACCGCACCATGTTGGTGGAAAGATTTTGTAAGGGCTTCTTTGCCTAGCCTTGGGGGCGAAAGGAGCATCACTATAGACCTGAGTACAGCACTTCAAACATGAGGTTCTAGGGAGTAGACATTGGTCAGGTTGACAGAACAACTATAAATCTCTAGTGTGTTTGTTCTTGGTTTTATTTTTCTGCACTTTTTTCTTCTTATTTATTTTTGTGTCACATGTGTGGTTGAAAATCTCTATTTTATTATTATTGTGAAATTAGTTTGCTTACACATCAAGGGATAAAATTATATATTTTTAGATATTGAAAATGCTTTAAAAAGAGGATTTTTTTTTGTGTTTAAAGAAGTTTTTTAAATCACCAACTTACCCCCCTCTTAGTTAGCCTTGGGGATTGTTCCTAAAGGTTTAACATCCCTCACAAACTTTTACATATAATAAAGTGTTCATATAATACGATATGATATTAAAGAGCATATCGATCAATTTTAATTTGTCCAATTCCATTTTCCATATTATCTTGCAGTGCAAAGTAGGTGTTTGTATAGTATGATCACCAATGCTTGATCAATATTAGCCATTAGATGTGTTGTGATTAGTGATTTGGTGTTTTTTTTTTTAATATCTTGTAGTACGATGTGAAATTATATTTTACGATGTGAATAAAATTCATAAAGTGGTGTCTGATGATTAGAAAAGCTTCTTAAAAAGAATAAAAAAACAAATCATAAAAAAGAGCTAGTACAAACAATCATAAAATAAAATCAAAGGAAAACACACACAAAATTAATTTCAAAATCCTTATAATTCAATCATGAATATTTATAATGCATAGTTTAGTCCTTATGGTGTTAAAGGTTTTAAAAACTAGGGGTTTTGTAAATATATCTGCTAATTGATTTTTAGTAGCTACATGATGTAGCTCTATATCCCCTTTTATCACATGGTCTCTAATAAAATGGTGCCTAATGTCTATGCATGTGGTTGTTAAATATTGGAATGGATTCTTTGATATGTAAAAATGGAACTCTTGTTATCACACATGATTTGTATAGTTCCCACGGGTAGTCCAACATCTATGATTTATTGTTTAAGTTATAGGACTTATGGACACAACTCCCTATAATTATATATTTTGCTATAGCAGTAGATAGGGCCACAGGGTTTTATTTTCTACTAGATCTTGAGACTAAAGATTGTCCTACTAATTGGAATGTTCTAGAGGTGTTATTCATATCAACACTACAACATGCAAAGTATGAATCAAAATATCTTACTATCTCTAAAAAAAGTACTATGTCTAGGATACCAGATTCTTAAGTTTTTTCTTCCTATAAGATATCTAAAAATTTTTTTAACAGCACTCATCTGGGAATCTTTGGGATCAACATAAAATCTAGTACAAAGAGAAACACTAAATATGATATTAGGTTTTGTCGCAACCAAGTAAAGGAGTGATCCAATTATCCCTGCATACTTTATCTAATCAATTGATTTTCCATTTAGGTACTTATCTAACTAAATAGTAGAGCTCATTAGATTATTTATTACCATAGCATTATCCATTTTATATTTTTTAAGGATATTTTTGATATATTTTGATTGACAAAGGAAAAATTTGTTATCTTTCTACTTCACATTAAATCCAAGAAAATAGTTTAGCTCTCTTATCATGCTCATCCTAAACTCATCACTAATCAGTTTTTAGAATTTATCATAAAGAATTTTATTTACAGATCCAAATAGTATATCACCAATATATATTTAAACTATTGTAGGTTTTCTCCTTCTTTCTTTAAAAATAGGGTGGTATATACACTAACCTTAACAAAAGGTCTATCTAAAAGGAATTTGCTTAGCCTTTCATACTAGGCTCTAGGTGCTTCCTTCAACCTATACAAATCATTCATTAGTTTGAACATTATTAGGGAATTTAGAGTTCTCAAAGCCTGGGATTTGCTCAACATATACATCCTTTTTAATTATCCCATTTATGAAGAAAATTTTAACATCTATAACTTAAATCCTTTAAATTAAGCAAAGTCTCACATCACTATAATGGCTTCTAGTCTAACTACTACGTAAAAATCTCTTCAAAGTTTATCCCTTCAATCTAATTATACCACATAGCTATTAATCTAAACTTATTTCTTACTATTATGCCAATGTCATTCATTTTATTCTTAAAAACCCATTTGGTTCCTACAACACTATAGTCTTTAGGTCTACAAACAAACTCCCAAAAATCATTCATAACTAGCTGATTCAACTCTTCTCGCATTGCTAGGATCCATAATTCATCAACTATGGCTTAATATATGTTAGTGGGTTATATCATGGCGATAAATATAGAATGAATAACCCCTTTCCTAAGTATATGCCTAGTTCAAACTCCTTCAGATGGGTATCCGAAGATCAATTCTTTAGGATGACTACATGAGTATCTCCATTCTCAAGGTAGGGGTATTATAGGTGTTGTGACTCGAGCTCATGAGTTTTATGTTTTTGATGATAACAAACATTTTTATATCTCATAGTATTTCTCATTCTATATTTATTTGTGTGTATACTAACATTTTAGGAATACCATGCAACATCAAACAAAGAATTAGAACTCAAGGTTTGGTTAAATAATGTTATGTTGTAAAGGGTTTATAATATTCATTGATGTAATTTTGATTTCTTGAGTCAAGTCCTGTAAGGGGGTATGCTTGCTTGGTGACCATGCACACACACACTCAAGAGAGTGAGATCTAGTCAAATCCAGAAGATCAAGTTTTGAACTAATCGTACTGGACGATTTTGGATCATCCAGATGATATTAGAAAACAACCGCCAATACTAATTTAGGCAAGTTTTTAAGTTTTAATTTTTGTTCTAATCATCCCTGACGATCTTAATCATCCAGGACGATCAATACAAATTATGCCTAAATTGATCCTATTATTAGCGGATTAATTATGGTTAAATTTTTTAATCAGATTGTCCTAGATAATCTGCAAATCGTACTGGACGATGTTTGTTGACATACTTGATTTTACTAAATCGTCCAAGACGAAATACCATAATTTTTCTTCTAATCATCCTGGACAATCGAAAATATTGTCCTGGCTGATCTGTACAATTTTGTACTGATCATCTTGGACTATCCTAATATCGTTCAGGACTATCAGGTCAAATTCTACACATCGTACTGGACGATCCTGTAATCGTCTATGACGATTTTGGGTGCCTAAATTGAGATTTTAGGATTTTCTGAAGCCCTCTTTTTAAGCGCATCATACAAGACAATCCTGCAATCATCCTGGATGATATTTGGCACCGAAATTGAGTTTTTAGGGTTTTTAAAAGCCCTCTTTTTAAGCACATCGTACGGGACGATCCGACAATCATCCTGGATGATAATGTCAGTTTGGTGCATTTAAGAGCCTTTCTGGAGCTCTTATATTTAATCTTTGTCAAAGACGTTGAAAGTGTTTTTGGCAGCTATTGAGTCTTCATTTCTTCTCGAGAAAACTTGAAGGGAGAGCTTGAAATGGAGAGAGGAAAGAGTGGAGTTTGAGAGGGGGAGAAGATCCTTGAAGGGGGTTTCACACGGTTACTCTGGTAAGCTTGTGCCTTAGTACCATTGGATTCAAGGCTCGTCTTGGGGGAAGTTTTGGGAAGAAGAAGATCTCTTTTGTGTCAAAGAACTTAGCAACTCCGCCGCACCAGGGAAGGTGGAAGTGATTTTGTAAGGGCATATCCGCCTAGTAGTGGGGGCTAAAGGAGAGACACTGAGTTTAGTGCAATACTCAGAGGGTGCCTCCGAGGAGTGGACATAGGTTAATGTTTAACCGAACCACTATAAATCTGGTATGTTTTTTTCTTTTATTATTTCTACATTTAATTTTTGCACTTTGATTTTCTTTATGGTTAATTTTGGTTTGGTTTGAGTTTTTTTTTTTATTATGAGAAATTTTTTAAAATAAAAATTCACCCCCCCCCCTCTTGATTAGACTTGAGCTAGTTCATAAGGGCTTAACATCCCTAATGAACTTTCAAGTGGTATCAGAGCGGGATTCATAAAAATGAGATTTTAAAAACTTTTGAACTTCAATCCATGGCTAATTGTTGTAATCGTAATATTGTAGAAGGTTATTTAATCACCAAACCACCTTTATTTGAAATTATTACTTTTGATTTTTGAAAAATTGCATGTCTACTTTCTTGCAATCAATTGATTGTCGAATGTGGCAAATGATTTTAACTGGTTATTCTGTACCATCACGTGTTATAGATGGAATTAAAACTGATATTCCTTTTAATCAATGGAGTAGGAAAGAACAAATTAATGTTCAATTGAATGCTAAATCATTAAATTGTTTTTACTGTGCTTTAAATTCTGAAGATTTTATGTTTGTATCCACGTGCACTACTGGTATGGAAATTTGAGATAAATTATATAGTATATATGAAGACACTAGTGAAATCAAGCAATCCAGGTTGAATACTTTAATGCATGATTATGAACTATTTTGTATGAAATCTTATTGGACGATCTTAAACATGTATATTATGGTTATTCAATTTATGACATCATTACATCCTTTTGATAAAGAATTTTTAAACTTTGAAAAAGTCAATAAAATTTTATGTTGTCTACTTGATAAGTTTGATGCAAAAATTGTTGCTATTTATGAATCAAAAAATTTGAATGAATATTTTATTTATAATTTTATTTGCTCGCTCATTGCCTATGAGCAAAGTTTATGCCAATGACATTTTGATGCAAGTGAAATAATAGTGCTAAATGTTGAAAATATGAAGAAAAGTGACTTAGATGGTGACAAAAGCAATGACTTATCAAGCAAATTAAAAAGCTCACCAAAGCATAAGTATCAATAAAAGTGGAATAAAGGTAAAAATGGTAAGAAAGTTAAAATTTCTTCTGACGTTATTTGATTTGGATGTAAGAAGCCTGGACATATAAAAAATTAGTGCCCTAATTTGAGAACTCTTCCTGCAAAAGAAAATGGTAAAGCTAAGCAAATTATAAAAGGGCAAATAATGAAAAGCAAAAAATATCTTGGGCAGATCTTGCTTCTGAATCATCTGACTAGGAACAAGATGATGTTTAAACCTTTTTTGTGTGTTTATTTGTTTATGTATGTATAATTTTGGTCGTTGTATTTTTGTTTGTTTTCAGTATTTTCTTTAGGTTAATTTATTAATTTGTTTATTTTTCGGTCCTTTTCTTTTACATTATAATTTTAAATTTGCCTTTAATTTTTCTTTTTATGAAGTTCTCTTTGATCAACATACATGTTCACTTTTCTAAAAATGAAAAACCTACCTCTTTTTTTTTTTAATTCTTATGTAAGTTGTTGTTGACTTCTCTAAAAACAATCAAAGGAAGGAAACTCATAATTTTGTCTCTCTATCTCTTTTCTTAAACAGGTTATTTTACTTTTGATTCAAAATCTTCATCATATTATAAATTAGATTTTGAAACTGATCCTTTTTATCTCCCTACATTTTGTCTATCGCATAGAGATCTTTTGCAAGTTATTGAATCTTCCTCATAATTTTCTTAATCAAGTAGTTTGTTTTGTCAATAGAATGGGTTTACTTTTATTTTTAAAATTTAAAAAAGGTAGCATGTTTAAAAAAAATGGCCAATGATGCCAAATAAAAAGATGCGCAATGATGCCAAATTGAGAAAGATACATAAAGTGTATAAAAAATTAAAAGATGCTCAAAATGCGCCAAAAAAATGACAAGAGGTATAAAATGAGCCCACAAAAAGTAATGCTTAGCTTTTTTATACTTCTTAAAGCTTAAGAAAATCCTTGATATTTTTATACTTGAGCTCAAAAATCATGATTTGGTTCACCAATTTATACATTAATCTTCTATTCGATATATTTTATGAAAGGAGTTTAAAAAAAATGTTTCTTTTTCTAATTTATTCCTTCATTTAGATATTGGATCAAAAAGTTTTTAAACATTTAAAAAAACTTGAGCTTGGATTAACGATTTCTAAATTTCTAACATTTCTATGTTATGTGTTGTTAATACATTCATTACTAAGTTCTTAAATAAAATCAAGAGGTAAATTTCTCATTTTAAGAATATTTATTTTTTATTTTCACTAGATCAGGGATCATTTTGTTTTTAATCATTTTTATTATTCTGATTGTTTGTGCCCTCCTCTTTTTGATTATGTCAAAGGGGGAAAATATACTGTTGTATTTGTATCTATTTAAAAAAAAAATTAAAAACAACATAAATTTTATCTTCCACTAATTTTAAATTTTTATTCTAGTGAGGGGGGGTTTAAGAGAAAATACTTTAAGTTTACAAATTCACTAGTAATATTTGCCATCATAAAAAAGAGGAAGATTGTTGTGACTTGAGCTCACGAGTTTTATATTTTTGATGATAACAAATATTTTTATATCTCATAGTATTTCTCATTCTATATTTGTTTATGTGTATACTAACATTTCAAGAATACCATGCAACATCAAACAAAGAATTAGAGCTCAAGGTTTGGTTGAATAATATTATGTTGTAAGGGTATGTAATATTCATTGATGTAATTTTGATTTTTTAAGTCAAGTCTTGTAAGAGAGTATGCTTGCTTGGTGACCATGCACACACACACTCAAGGGAGTGAGATCCAATTAAATCCAGAAGATCAAGTTTTCAACTAATCGTACTGGACGATTTTGGAACATCCAGGACAATCTTTTATGATATTGGAAAATATCCGCCAATGCTAATTTAGGCAAGATTTTAAGTTTTAATTTTTATTCTAATCATCTCGGACGATCTTGATCATCCAAGACGATCAATACAAATCATACCTAAATTAATCTTATGATTAGGGGATTAATTATGATTAAATTTTGCAATTAGATCTTCCTGGACGATCTGCATATCGTATAGGACGATATTTCTAACATATTTTATTTTCCTAAATCGTCCAAGATGAAATGCCATAATTTTTCTTCTGGTCGATCTGTACAATTTTGTATTGATTGTCCTGGACTATCCTAATATCGTTCAGGACTATCAGGTCAAATTCTGCACTTCATACTGGACAATCTTGCAATCGTCTGAGTTTTTAGGGTTTTCTGAAGCCCTCTTTTTAAGCACATCGTACAGGATGATCCTGTGATCATCCTGGTAATATTTGACGCTGAAATTGAGTTTTTAGAGTTTTCAAAAGCTCTCATTTTAAGCACATTATACGAGACAATTCGATGATCGTCATAGACGATAATGTGAGTTTGGTGCATTTAAGAGATTTTTTGGAGCTCTTCTATTTAAGCTTTGTCAAAGACATTGAAAGTGTCTTTAGTAGCCATTAAGGATTCATTTCTTGTGGAGAAAACTTGAAGAGCGAGCTTGAAAGGGAGAGAGGAAAGGGTGGAGTTTGAGAGAGGGAGAAGATCCTTGGAGGGGGTTTCAAGGGAGTGTGGAGGGGGTTTCACATGGTTGCTCTGGCAAGCTTGCGCCTTAGTACCATCAGATTCAAGGCTCGTCTTAACAAAAGTTTTGGGAAGAAGAAGATCTCTTTGGTGTCAAAGAACCCAGCAACTTCAACGCACCGGGGAAGGTGGAAGTAATTTTATAAGGGCTTCTCTGCCTAGATGTGGGGGCTAAAGGAGAGACATTGAATTTAGTACAATACCCAGAGGGTTCCTCCAAGGAGTGGACGTAGGTCAAGCTTTGACTGAACAACTTTAAATCTGGTGTGTTCTTTCTTTTATTATTTTCGCATTTAATTTCTGCACTTTGATTTTCTTTGTGGTAAATTTTGGTTTGGTTTAAGTTTTTATTTTTTTTATCGTGAGAAATTTTTAAAAATACTAAGTCACCCCCCCCCCTCTTTGTTAGCCTTGAGCTAGTTCATAAGGGCTTAACATCCCTAACGAACTTTCAATAAGTTTTACTCTATTTCCTAGGTTAATGGCTTCTACCCCTTGAATTACCACTACTGCTTCTTCTTGTTGTTATTTTGATTTAGAGGTCCTATCTGTTTCATCAAACATAACATGGGTAGACTCTTATATCACTATGGTCCTCTTATTAAATATTATATAGGCCTTACTTACTAATAAATAACCTAAGAAGACTCCATCGTATTTGGGATCAAATTTTCCTAAGGGTGACTTAGCTTTAATAAGGAAGAAACATCTACACCGAAAGACATGTAAGTAAGAAAGATTGGGTTTCCTACCCTAAAGGAGTTCATAGGATGTCTTATTTAACTTGGATCCAAAGTTTATCTAATTAAAAATACAACAAGCAGTATTTATTACTTCTGCCCAAAAGTATTAGAGAGATAATATTCAACTAGCATGGGCCTAGTTGCTTCTACCAAAGTTATATTTTTCTTCACAACTATTCCATTCTTATGAGAGGTCCTAGGGGCTAAAAATTTATGTTTTATTACTATCTCTTGACAAAATAATTCAATTTCTCATTTTCAAACTCTCCGATCACTATGAATGTTTGATATTTCACATCTTAATTTTCTTTGTATCTAGGTATAGAAGGTTCTAAACACCTCAAATGATTCACTTTTCAATGCAAGGAATCTAACCTAAGTGAATCTAAAAAATTAATCTACTATTATAAATACATATAATTTCCCTCCAATGCTGGCTATATTAACTGGTTCAAATAGGTCAATATGAAGAATTTCTAGTGGCCTAGTGGTGTGATGTCTTTGATTGAATGAAATGAAGACCTAACTTATTTTCTTAGTTAAGAGGAATAACATAGGTGATCTCAGTGATGTCTAACTTAGGTATGACTCTAACTAGATCTTTTGGGTAATGTTTCTAAGGATCTTCATACTTGCATGACATAGTCTTCTATCCTATAGTGAGGAATCAATAATTATTATTTTTAAACATAGGGAATTTAAAGATTTAATGCAGTTCAAATTAAGTATATAAATATTATTTACCCTTTTTCCTTCTAAAATAAAGTTTTCTTTTAAGCTAATCATGTATTTTGCAAATAAAAATTATATATCAAAATCCTTGTCACGCAATTGACTAATGCTTAGTAGGTTATGCTTTAGGCCATTAATGAATAAAACATTTTCAATGATATAATTTTTGGAATTTCCATTTATACATGAGCCAACCACTTTCCTAGTGGTGTTGTCCCCAAGTGTGACCTTGCTTCTTTTTAAATGCATCAAACTCATCAATTAAAGACATGTTATTTCTATCTAAGTTAAAATATTTATTTATCAGACAAGAGTGCTCTTTTTGCAAAGTACTAAAATCATTATTAAGATTAGCATACATATTTTTCAGTTTCCTATATGAATCATAAATTTTCTCTAAAATTATAAGCAGCTCATCATAAGAAAGTTGGAATACATCATCTTGATCTAATTGATCAAGATTATTGTTAGCCATAAGGCACGGCTTTGTTACCTCATCCTCTGCTTCCGGTTCAGACGATTCTGGGGTGATGTAAGCTTAAAACACCTTCCATGTCATGTTCTTCCCTTCCTGAATTTCGCTTCTTCTTCACCCTTTTTATTGATCGGGTGAGTCTTCAAATTGGGGCAATCTATTCAAAGATGTACTAGTTTCTTGCATTCAAAATATATTATTTCAGATAATGCATTGAACTTTCTATTGTTTTTATCTTTTCTCCACTGTTATTGATGACACCATTTATTCCTCTTTAGAAAACCTTTAAACTGATGGGTCATCGAAGCAATGTCCTCATCCTCCTCTACCACAAAATTATCACTATTTGGGTCATTTACTTTTAGAGCTACAATCTTTTCCCTCTTCCAATCTCATACATCATTTAGTCTTTCACTTTCGTCTTACTCGTAGGCAATGAGTGACCCAAGTAAATTATTAATAGAGTACACATTCAAATCCTTCGACTCAAAAATAACAGTAACTTTAACATCATAAGGACTAGGTAGGCATCATAAAATTTTATTGACATTTTTAGAATTAGAAAGTTCTCTTCCTAGTGCATACAAGGATGTCACTTTCTAGGTAAACCAAGTGTACATTTCATATATAGTCTCATTAGATTTTATTCAAAAAGGTTAATAGTTATGCATAAGATATTTAGCCTAAATTGTTTAACTTCACTAGCTCCCACATACGTAATGCACAGTCTATCCAATATCTCCTTCCCTATAGTACAAGTAGATACTCGCATATAATCCTTAGATGTCAAAGAATAAAAAATAATAATTTAAACATTTAGCATTTAATTATATGAGTTCTCAATCCTCATAACTCTTTTTAGTAAAGGGAATATCAATATTGACACCATTAACTACATGAGATGGAAGTGAATAACCAGTATGAATCATATGTCAAATTCTATAATTAAAGGATTACAAAAATATAGACATGTAAATTTTCTAGAAGTAGAACGAGATGTTTTTTAAACAAAGGTGGTCAGGTTAGGAATAACCCTCAATAGTATTCCTTTTACCAAAATGTGCCTTCAGATCTATACTTGAAGATTTTAAAATCTAAATTTCAATACCCTCTTTTATACCAATTTAAATATTGATAAGGATGTTATGCCTAAGTTAACTTATCCCTAGTCACATTAAGAGGGGTGAATTGGTGAATTTAAATACTAATTGCTTGATTTAAAAATAAAGATAATTTTTTTTATTTTTAAATATTTGAAAAATAAGAAACAATTATCACTTAGTGCTGAAGAAAATGAATTTACCAAAAACATCTATGTAATGATGGTGATATTCTAATTAATAGAATGAATCATTAGGTACAATTTTCACTAAGCACATATAATGGAATTAAAATGCAAAAAAAGTAAAAACACGATAATAAAAATAAGAACAAACATATCAGAGATTTATGATGATTCAGTCAAACAATGACCTAGGTCCACTCCTCGGAGTCTTCCTCTTCGAGCAGTGCACTATCACTATAATGTCTCTCCTTATGCCCCATAGTAAGGCGAGAAGCCTTTACACAAATCACTTCCACTAAACCCTGTGTGGTCTACAGTTGAAAGCTTTTTCACCTTCCTGGTGATGATGGTGGGCCTTCAATCATTTTTCTCCCTATTAGACAAGGCAGAGAACATCAAAATCCTTTTTCTCCCTCCTGAAGAAGGAATAGAATTAAGAATTCTTTTCTCACCCTCCTGGTGATGGCAGAGTACCACATCCTTAAGCTGAAGAATTTCTCCCATAACCACTAAAAAAAACTAGACATACCCTAGGAGGAATAAGGTAAGACACTTGCTTGGAGCAATCATGTGAACCCCTCACACTACTTCTCCCTCACACATAAGCTCTCCCTCTTCTTCCCAAACCTCTCCTAGATCTTCTTCTAAAAGCTCCCTCTCTAGAACACTCAACAGCAAAAGACTTGAAATAATTAATATGAGAAAGATTAAATAATAGGCCTAACAAGAAGCCCTAAACTAAATTATGGTAACTTGATCATACTGTATGATCTTGGATCGTCATGTATGATTAGTGCAAATTGCTCCTATTAGTATTATACAAAGAGCTAGATGATGTATGATCAGTTAAAAGTAAGTGGTTTATCATTCAAGATGATTTATAGCATCATCTAGTACGATTATTTCAAATGAAACGGATTAACATCACATATGATTGGCAATAATAAATTCATCCTATGCAGGAATTGAGTTGTATAGTTTGATTGGTCAAATCATCCTATATGATCTAACTGGATCAATTAATCCAAATTTGTTCCCTAATTACTTGACTAGTTTAGGTAATATTTAATTACATCATACAGTACGATGCCTATTATATATTATAATGAGTACAACATTTTAATTTCAATATATTGCTTAAATTATGATTGGCAGCTAAGATCTTGATTTTAGTTGATCGTTCTATATAATATACATCATACAGTACGATTAGATCATCTTGCATTAATTATCACAATTATTTGTTCTAATAATTTTTTGATTTATTGAACACATAATATGATATTGATCATACAATATAATTAGTTCAAAAAATTCAACTTCTGATATTATCACTAACTCACTCTCTTGAGTGTATGTGTGCATTATCACCAAGCTTAGTATCCACTAGATATATGATTTTACTCATGAAAAATAAAAATATATAATAATTAAAAATAAAGATATTTCATAATATACTTAACCCTAATTTACCTAATCTTGAGCTGATCAAACTTTCAAGTGTATGATCGACCTGAAATATAAGTGCATAGGAAAAAGTGGATATATAATAATAGCATATAACATTATATAACATAAGAAGGGGTCACATAATGTTTGTTGTCTTTAAAATCATAGTACTTGGGTCCATATTTGAAACGGATGTGATTTTATAGTTTACTATGATGTGTAGAGAAGGAAGTTATACCTCTAAAGGGACAATAGCCTCTAGTCCAAAGACTAAAGTGAATAGTATATATTGAGTTGGAATTTTATATATGGTTCAATATTCCCACATAGCTTTTCATGCATTGACACTAATTACCGTCTAAGTTTTTCACCAAAGTATATTTGAAGACCTCAACAAATCCATTTACTTGAGGGTAACTGATAGTTGGGCATCTCTACTCTATTTTATGACATCTAACAAAATAATTTAGGGAAATTAACATACATACCACTTTATAACATCTTATTTATATATCTAACACCTAAAACTTTAATATTACATGCATACCACCTTATATTATTTTAATATCAAATATACCACTTATATTTCTTTCCTACCACTCATATATTTCATTTCTACCACTCATATTTGATATGAAAATGAACTATGGGTGGTATGTATGTAATATTAAAATTTTAGATGTTAAATATGTAAATAGAATAGTATTAAGTGGTATGTATGTAAATCTCCCAGTGCTTTTAAATTATTGGCCATTATCAATTATTATTCAATGAGGAACACCAAATCAAGATATGATATGGTCTTTGAATTTATAACATAAGGAGCTTTAACGTATCTCTGTGGGATTACTTCTGCCCATTTTAAGAAGTAATCTATTATTTCTAGAATAAATATGTGACCTTCAAAATATGGTGGATAAATCAGATCAATGATGTATGTACCCCAGCTTTCAAAAGGTCATGAAGTAATTATTGCATGAAAAATTTTACTGGTTGATGTAAGACAACACCATGTACCTAACATTGGTGGCAACAACATGGAGCACTTATGTAGTCATCTATCATTTATGGTAAATAGTATCCCATCCTTCTAATTTTCATCTTCATTTTAAGACCAGACTTATGAGTAGCACACAATCTAGCATTATTTTTTTAATTATATTATGAGCTTCTGGTTTATTGAGATATTGCAAGCACATCTAATCAAAATATCTTCTATATAGAGTTCCATTGACTAAGGTATAAGAGAGGGACCTTTTAATTTGATCTATAATAAATTTATCATGAGGGAGCTTGCTTTCTCGTAAATAGAAAAATGAAGGGTTTTGTCCAATCTACCACTTCATCACTACAGAAAGAACAATTTTCACCTCTGTTGGAAATTTTCCAATGATATATTTTATATCTATGGCCAACAAGATATAACAACCTTGTACCTCTATTAGAATTTAATTTTTTCTAGGCAAGCTAATTCTTTAGCAAGCTTTACTAAGACATTCTATATAAGATTCTTCCATGTGGTATCTGATACAAAGTCACATTTAGAATTTTCTTGAGAAGGTTCATTGTATATTAGTGATTTGGGATCATATTTTCTTTTAATACTCTAGAGATTCTCGCAACATGGTTCATGACAAGTTAAGAATCTCAAAAGATCTTTACCTCATTAATTTTATTTTGATTAGTTAAATCTAACTAGTTATCAGTGCCTCAAACTCATTCTTTTTTTTCTAACAAGACATAAGAGTAGTAAATCAAACATCTATCTCGAGTGAAAATAATTATATAAATTCTAACTTTCCATAGGGAATTATCTCGTGGTCCTTTCTCTTTGACAAAATGCAATACCATCAGAGTAAAACTCAGAGGTAGAGTTTTTGTTTATTTATAAAGTCTTGAACTTCTCATTTGGTAATTCATTATTTAATGGACAATCTCTTGGAATTAGATGTACTGCCAGGAAATCTACTAGAGCCTCTCACTTAACAGTATGTAGGGTAATAAATTGCATTTTCCTTTTCTTCCTTATTAAATTGAGCTAAAAAGTGCCAGATATTTTCTTAGAGCTATTGTATAAAAGATTAATGGCTTCCTTATTATATGAGACTTTAAGTTTTCCCAACTCACTTTTAGAGTAAGATTAAATTGAGGCCTAAATTGTAGGTTGTATTGAGGTTTATTTTATTGTTGATACCGAGAAGCATGATATGGATTTTCTATTTGAACTTTCAATGCTTGTTTACCTTTATCAACAATTGAAACTAACTTACTAACCTAAAATTTTTTTTTAAGCATTATAGGGTATTCATTTCTATTTCTAAGACCTTCACCTTCTAGGCTTTTAATTTCATTATCCATGCTAAAGATTGATCTTTTAAGAAAGACAATTGAGAAGCTTTCTCTTGGAGATCAGTGGTTTTCCTAACAACTACTTGAATGCCTTTATAGTAATGTGGGCTCCGAAAATTCGGCCCCGGCCTCCACTCGCTTTTCTTATTCGGCGAGGGAGTTTTAACGAACTAAGTTCCGAGGTAAATTTTGGAAGGCAGATGGGTTTGTAGATAAGACACTACCCAGAGATTTCGCCCTCATTTTGCGAGGACTTTATGATCTGAGTTCTGGTTTCCTATAGGCGCAAACCCCTATAGTTAATTACCCCTCTCGAGCACGAGAGAGAACTTTCGATTAAGGCTAGCATCGATGCAGAGATATTGTAGAATATACGTGTTTCTGCATATACAAGCAGCATAGGTATGGAATGGTTGGAGAGTTGGAAATTTGGAGGATTGATATTTGGGATTTCTGAATGGCTCCTTTAGAAGATTTGGAAACTTATATATCTCTACAAATCAAGAAAATTTTCAATCCACTACGCATCATTGCCTTTAAAGCGGATGTGGGTGGGAATGGATGATGGGCGATAAGATCCCATGGTTCCGTCATCTGTGGTGCCATTTGAGGCCCAAAAGGCAAATATCTCAACATCGGTAGAACGGGCCCCGGGTTCATAACGTAAATTACTCTGACAGTGCCATTTGGTGGCGAATCTCGTAGTCGTTAGAAGGACACGTACAAACGTCTTACCTAGCAGAGATTGATATTGAATGTATGGAGTCATAATGAAATATTTTTTCGACTGTTAGGGCATTTTGGTCTTTAGTGAGCTGATGTAAACTTTAATCTTGAACATTCCCGGAAACATAGGTTTATGTCGCCTGGAGGGTGGATGATTTATTAGACTTAAAGTTTTTGATGATTTATTCTCAATTTATAATTTTTAGGGATTTTGAGATTTTTGAGTGGAGTTTGTATAAGATGTCGATTAGAGACACATTTGAGTGTAATTACTTGAAAAAATGATTGAGATCAGGATTTGGATATATTGTGGAGAGCGTTTGAAAATATTTGGGAAAACCGCGCTCCGGTTGAGATCTGCTTTCAGAACACGGCCAGTCATGGGTTGTGTTTGAGGGCATTCTCCTTACTGATGACTTATTGAACTTTGTACAACATTCTATCGGGCTGTCGGGTAGAGGATTCAGCGTTTCGTAGGCCTGGTTATGCCCTTTTATCGTTGAATTCTCATTGTTGTAGGCCTTGAAGACCATAGATATGAAACTTGTATTCACAAGCACAATACCTCGAGGTCGTTCGCGTCAATTAGTATATTTGTTTGGTTGCTACCTTATACCTGTCGACTTTCTATTACCCGTATAGCAGATCAGTTTCGAATTCAATGTATAATTCATGTCTTTTCCCCAGTCTGTGAGCTGGAATGCCACATAAATGTACACAGGTTAGAATGTCAATAACGCTCGACGGGGCCCATGCGGGTTGAGAATATATTTCCCCATATTAGTGTACCTATGTGTATACAACTATGGTATAGTGCGAATGCTGGGAGAGATAAATTTTACTGAATAATTCATAGATCGATTCTGATCTGCTTGTACGAATGTGCTATGATCTGGATAGAAGAAGTGAGGGTATGCTAGTTGTGGATGCTCCATAGATAGTTTAGTTCGTATGCACATATGAGTTCTCTTACTGGGGCAACTCATAAGCACTTCCACTTGATATAACGTATGCTTTAATGTCTGCTCGTCGGACAATAAATGGGTAGTTTACTATGCAGTCTTCTATATTGGCGACGCAATAGCTTGCGTTTGTCAATTTTACTCAACGATATTACCACTTGATTCTTAATTGCTTATCATAGGAGTATTATAACATTCATTGCTGTTAATCATTTTGCTCGTACGGGAGAGAGATGGATATCTGTTATGACATGAATGATATCGTAGGTGGGTTAAGATTCATCACTATTACCCGCTCACTCGATCCTTATGTTTTGCTGACTAGTGTTATTCGTTGGATTGCATGACATGATGTCTTATTGGAGAGATTCAAGTTTTGACCATAAGGTTGATTGTAGTTACTGTTGATTATTGCTGCTGCACATGTAAATTAGCCATTCCACTTGCCAACATTTCACTTATGTGACATATTTCATTGTGCTTATGGAAGAGACCAATATACTATATGGTTTTATACCACAAGTCTCCTCCACTTGCATGTGGGATAGATTGAGAAGTACATTTCAAATTACTCCTAATATAAGATTAATTCAAATACCGGTCCTTAAAGTTCAAGTTCTAGTTCGGCTTCAGGCTCATTGTATTTCCCTTATAAATTCGGAAGATCGGAGTCTTTACCTAATCAATACGTTTACAATTCTTTGGGCTTGAGTTCATTCAAAATCGAGCTCTATGGTGCATCTCTTTACTTATTCATTGCTTTGAGTCTTGAAGTAACTTAATTGTTGAAATTTCACGTACATGATTATGAATAAATCGCGCTCAATTTGTAACACTCTTTTTCTGACCATTTGCTCATTCACAGATTTAGTCCACGATCGTATTCATTCTGCAGTTAATCAGGTTCAAGTATCACAAACTTTCCCTTTGTATCAAATTAAGGTTATGGTTCACACACGGGTTGCAAATTCTTAAGTCCAATTCTTGAGTTAAACTTCAGTTGTTTGTAGGTCTTAATTTCTGTTTCAAAATGCATACTCATTCTCGTTTATCTTGTGAGTGGTTATTCGAGCGTCGTCAAAAGATAGTTCCATGAAGTTCAAGCATCATTAATAGAGTTCAACATTTGATGTCCAAATGCATTTGGTTTGTAGTAATTGTACTACTCCATGCTCTTCGTAGCTCATAGTTTGCTTAAAGTTCCGGAGTGCCAGTTTCAAAGTTCAATGCTACATTTGCACATCTTCTTTTTATTTGGAGATTCAAAGTATATATTTAAGTCATTTGATTTAAGTCACAGTCCCAAAGTCCTTGTCTATATTTAGACAAATTTCGGCGCCATCGCCGGCAGTCTCCGTGTACCGAATAACCCACCACGATTGGCGCCTACGCAACGTCAAGCCACTAAGGCGTGCACAGATTGATTTAGCGTGAGACAAATCACCGCGGCGGTTATATTTTTATTTTTATCCAACACACGTTAGCACCTAAAGGCGTGCTTGGTTCAAAAGCTTTTTTGAAGAACATGCATTGATTCTATCATCCCACGCCCGGGAGGTACTTAAGATTACGCCAGCTTTCCTAGCGCACGTGCCGTCAGCCGGGGTCATCCACGAATGCGTCACTAAAAGGCGTTGCTTTAGACGGTTCTATCTCGATATTGCACGAACATTGAAACAGAGCTTTGAGTTTTGAAAATTCGTACTCCGCGCGGGTTTGTTTGTGAGTTGACACATTCGAGAGGGTCACTCGCCTACCTCGTCGTAGTTTGATCGCACCGGGTTCCCTCCTACCACGGACCAACTAAGAGTGCTTAGGTGGTTTTACGGTCTAACACGGACATCGAGATAAGAGAGTGGGGAGCGAGCAGTTATTTTTTATCTTATTTATAACATTATTATATTTGATAATATAAATTTATGATTTAAAAATTATTAATTATATTAAATTATTATAATTAATAATAATTAACTTAATTAAAAATAATTAATTTTAATTAATTTAAATAATTATAGTTAATTATTAATAAAAATAATTAACTATAATAACATTAAAAATTAATTAAAATTTATTTTAATTAAAAAAATTATTATTAATCAATGATTAAATATAATTAAATATTTAATTATAACTAATTTTAATTAAATATAATTAATTCATTATTATCAATTAATTAGTTATAATAAAAATAAAAGAAATTATGCTTGAATACAGGATTAGAACAAGACTAGTGTAGGATTTGAGCAAGATTAGAGTGAAACCCTATTTATTAAACCCCTTGGTTCGGCAGCTTTACGGGATCTGGCCGAAGAGACACGCAAGGGGGAGTTACCTCACGGTCAGTGAGCTCCAGTTGAAGCTTCCGATCGAAATGTCGTGTCTTCCGATCCAACAGGAAGGAGGCATCGTAGAAGAAGCGGGATCGGACGACGGCAGAGGTAGGGAAGATGATTTCTCTCTCTCTCTCCCTCTCTCTCTCTCTCTCTTTCTTTCTCTCTCTCTCTTTCTCTCGGCCGGAGAAAACGAGAGGGGTGCGGCTGTGTGGAGTCGGCTTGAGGAGGACAACGGGCTCGGGTGGAGATCGACGGAGAGGGATCGGGATTTGCGAATGGGAACCCGGCAGAAGCTCGTGGAAGAGGAGTTCGTGGATTTCGGGAGGAGAAGTCGAGCGTGGAAGCCGTGTGCGAGAGCAGCGAAAGGCTTCGTTTGGGTCGGTATTTAACGACACGAATGGGGCAGCGATCGATAGCCGATTTCACGCAGGAAGTGCGGAGAAGTGATCGATTAGGCGCTGATGTACAGTACCTCGGCGGAATCTCGGGGATTTGGGCGGCTTCTCGACGGATACGAGGATTCCAACCGGGATTTCTTGCGGGATTTCTGGATCCAACGGCCAAGAGGTTTATACGTTGGTCTCTTCTTTTTGTTCTATCAGTCAATACTTAAGGGTCAACAAGTAAACACTCGTAACAAGATGGCTATTAGACCGCATATGCTTTTTAAAAGGATCTCTATATCTTGTTGCTATGGTAATTAAAGTTTTATTTTCATATTATTATTTCTCCAATAAGTAATCTACTAAATTCTTGCCTGTTTTTATTTTTAAAGCACCAGATCCTCAACTATGACATAATGTCTCGCTCTAACAAATCTCCTTACAGCTAATTATCTTAACTCTATAAAGGTATGAACCAACCTATTAGGAAGTTTAACATATCAATCGAATGCAACAATGGATAAACATCTAATGTACTATCTGAATAATAATGCATCTCTACCCTAGACATTACAGCAACTGGCTCTTAAATATGCTATATGTTGCTTAGACTTACCAGTGCCATCAAAAATTTTAAGCAAATGTGGCATAAATCCTTTTGGATATGGGACCAGGTTGTATTCTTCTAGATATTGCCTAACCCTTAAAATAAACAAAGTAACCTGAGACTATATTAATGCCTCTTTTAATTGTTGTTCTACCATTTGTTTTAAATTTATTGATCAAACTCATTATTTTTCTAGCTTTATTGGTTTATCATCAATTTCCTTAACAATTTCTTTTTATTTTCATACATGTTGAATAGATTCTATTCTAAGTGATTCTATTTTCTCTCAGGATGAAGGAGATTCCTTCACTACAAGGCAGACAGAATTTCATCCATTTTCTATTCCATTCTAGAAATTTGTTCATCCTTTTGATTCAACTAGTCTACTAGATTCTAGGATAAGTCAAGTGTATCACTTTCCTCAACCTCTACATCTAAATTAATTTCTTTAACTTTACCTTTATCTTTATGAGTAGATGTTCGGGTATCTACCATGCAAATATTCCAAGATATTTCCTAATCATAAAATTTAATTGTGTCTATTTCAATAACCTCTTCTTCATTTATTTTTTCTTACACTTTCCTTTAACTCATCCATCATTTCTTCTATTGATCTCCCCTATATAGTGTAGTTTGACTAAGTGTATTCTTTATTTGATGAAGACTCCATGAGAGCTTTACCTTTCATTCTCATTCACTCTTCCACTACACAACCTTTACTGGCACTGAGTGTAGTTGAAGGGGCTACCATCTTGGGCTGGTAAACCTTTCTCTCGTTAGATATTAAGGTTGGTTGATTCATATCTTTTAGCTTCCCCATATATAAAAAAAATTATAATTGATTTTCTTTTAATTGGTGCTAATTAAAACTTTGGGATTGGTGGATCAGAGAGTAACTAGAGGCTTTAATTAGCTAATTTTTTAACTGGAATTGAATTAATGTTGGTGGGGATAAATAAGTGTAATCTAGATGGATTGAACTCCTAATTTTAACTTACTTTATTAGCACATAATTTCATTTATAGTTGATTGAGATTGCATGATTATAGATACTTGAAAACCTCTTTGGTTCTTTATTGTGATCAGCAACAACTATCGATTTAGCTGATTTTACCTCTTTAAGCTATACTTTTCTTTTTCTTTAGGAATATATACTTCTTTTTTGAGCAACTCTGACTCTACCATGTAACTTCTCAGACTTTTCATGCTTCTAAGAAATTTTTCTTTGGACTGCCCAAAATTGGTTGCATAGGAAGCTCATCATAGAAGATGACCCCTTTCAAACTTGGTTAACATAGGAAGCTCATCATGTACTAAATATTTGAGCTTCTAATTTATTGTAGACATCGAGAAAGTTAGATGGGAGAACACACAGGGTTCAATGGTTGCGGGGGAAACCATAAACCCACCCTCGATAGTGAACTTCATATAAAGTTTTTTAATAACAACTTCGTCAAACTTGATGAAAGTAAACTGTGACCCATTAATAGTTAATTGTAAATTCTCAAAGCTAGAACCAAACTAGATAAAACTTCCCTCAAGAAGCTTGGTTTGGTTAACAGTGATGTTTAGGATATCTGAGAAACTGAAGATCAACTTTCCTACCATTTCTAAAATTGAACCAGAATATTGTAGTAGTTTTTTAAATCACTAGCTTTAAATAAGATATTTAGGTATGAAGAAAACACTAAATTGAACTCACTGAATCTATAATAAAAGATTAAAGAAGGGATCTGGATTTAGAATTATATTTAAAAGAATTTAAATATCTACTTAGTACAAGCAAACATATTAAGCTAAATGAAGAAATGTATCTACAATGCATCACTCAAGATGATGGAAATGCTTAAAATTGGAATTTAGTTTCTTATTGAAAACTAATTGAATCAAGATTTAAATTTAAAATTTAAAATGATTGATCTGGACCTAAATCTAATAACCGTCCAAACTACATCAAGAAATGCAACTAAGATGCATTATGCAGAACTAGGGGAAATGATTGGAATTGGGTTTTAAAGGCGGAGATTTAATTCAGGCAAACAATTCAATTTTAAGATATGTCAAGAAGTTAATGTTGATCACTTTCACTCAAGGGTAAAATGAATGAAAGGAAAAACAACATGAAAGATACTATGAACCTACTACAAAAGCAAGTCTATTATTGATATAAAAGTTTAGCCACCATAAGACATAGATCGAGAGAGTCCTATCTCCAATGGAGTCGCAGGAAAACTTTGTGGACAAAATTAATTATACCAACTTATATGCACTTTATATTTCTCTAATTAAATTAGCATAATTAATAACATACTATCTTGAAAGACTGACTAATGCTTTTCTTTCAGCTTAATAATATAAATAGAATTTCTTTTCATAAATAAACTTATCATAAAGAATATAAAATTCAACAAAAAAGATAAAGTGATATTCACGTATCATTTTAAAATGATGTTAACCAACAATAATATTTTAATCTATGTATAGAGATTCTTCCCTAACTTTAATAAACTAAAACAAGGTTTACTTTTTATTGGGTTTTAGGTTTCCTATAGTGGGGACTGGGCTTCGTTGGATTTACAATTATTTAATCAAGAATTTAAATTTAGACCTACCTATCACTTGGGAAAGTTCAAATCCTGAACACTTCTTTATGAAGTTAACTGGAGAAGCACAGAGAGTGCTAGAGTTTCTGGAAATCCAAAAATACTTTAACATATATTATAGTTGGGATTTACCACTTTAGATCATGATTGAATTTAGTTTTACTTGGATAATTTTATTATAATAAAGATAATCCTCTCAAAAGGAATTATAAGAAGTGTGTATAAATTTGGACTTACGTCTATTTGGAGTAGAAAACAAGCTAACAATCTAACCACACCTTTAATACCATGTTTTTGGTTTAGTATATGCAAAGTAGATAGTTCTTTTTAACTGAAATTAAGGATTTAATTTTAGACTTTCATAAAAAATTTTGAATATGTCTTGCACCAAACTCTAAATATTCTATGGTGCACTTAATGCAATTTACGCTACACAACTAATGTAATCTACATTGCTAATTTTCAAGAAAAATTTTGCAACATAATGAACTTAAACCCATAGGGAATAGTAGGTTGAGCCCTGTCGCATAGGCTACCCCTTGCTTGTAATTTGCTTATTTTTGTTGATTTGTGTACATGGCAGGAAAGTAAATACGCTTGTATGCATATATAGGTAAAGGTGTTAGGGTCTATTGTGTCAATATAAAGAAACCTAAGAAACCATGCAATTCTAATAACATGATATCTACAAACATGTATAAATAAAAATTTTTGAATGAAGCATCTATACATAAAAGAAAATGACAAATACCAC
>NW_021319242.1:90838-92799 GCF_001605985.2 Dendrobium catenatum | reverse complement strand
TATCTACAAACCCAATCTGCCTTCTGAAAATTCCCCCCGGATCACACATTCTAAAATTGGAATTTTTCGGAGCCCACAGAAGATTGGATTTCTACACCTATAAACTAATATAAATCTTTATAAATATGGTTGATTATTTATTCTTCATATCTCCTAGTTCTTGATCTTCTATAGGATTCCAAAGATAATAGACTGCAAAGGAAGATATATCATTTCCTTTTGGAGTTCTATAAGGGCATATGTTAAGCAATCACATTTAAGATTTTTACAACACTTTAAAATTTACAACTCAATCTACCTATACATTTATCTCTACACTTTACATTTATATTGACACTATGCACTTTACATTTACACTTTACACCATTACATTTACTTTTTGCAATTTACATTTATATTTTACAATTTACATTTACACTTTACAAAAGAAATAAGTGTGCAATGCATGTAAATAAATATGCAATATGCGTATGACATCCTAGAGTACAGGGAAAGTAAACAATCACAATAGTAGACACCATCCAAGCAAGGTATCTAAGCACACCAAAGTGCAAGAATGTACAACAATGACCTAGCCTAGACTAGAGTTTGTTGTTCTAGCAAGTAATCTAAAGTGTGTACTAGGTTGTATTTCTTGGATATCTCAGTTTAATTTTTTATTGATGTTGTCAATAATATAAATTTATTATTTAATGGTCAAAAGGCTTTACATTAAATTTAAGTTTTAATGGACGCCTTCTAGCAAGTAATCTGTGATTGCTTCACTTGTATTTTTAATTTGGCTGAATTAAAAGATATGATTCTTATATGGGGACCTTGTTTTGTAGCTGGTTAATTAATTGCTATGGATAAATGGACTCCTTCTTTCACACTAAAGTTCTCAAATGGGTTGTCTACTCCAATTTGGGTGCTTTATTGGGACAAAAAAAATATAGCTCGTATCACTACAATGGTTGGACATCTTCTATGGATAGATGATCACACCAACTTTTTGGGTAGAAGTGCTTTTGCAAGAATTTATGTAAGATTTGATCTAACAAAAAAACTTCCTGCATGATTTTCGATCCAAGGAATTCATGAATGTTTCTTCCAGCATGTAAGGTATAACTTGATTATGCTTCAATTGTGGGTTTCTGGGACATAAAGACACTCACTATCGCACATAAATTTCTAATAGCAATGCTGCATATAATGGTGCAGAAGTAGAGCTAACAGATCGATCGATCAAATGGAAGGTTTGATTATAAATTCAAATAATCTAATTCTAATCCATAGATTGCATGCAATAAGAATTATTACGACCCTTGAAATCTTGTTGCTTGAAGTCAAATCAAACCTGCTTGGTACAGGAAGACAAATCCCGAAATGGAGGTTGAAAATTTGTACCATTCATCAAAATTGCAGCTGGATCAGCAATCTATTCATGACAATTTATCTAGTTCGTCGAACCAGGTGGCAGCCTCTGAAGACAAAGATAGTGCATTGACTCAGTCTCTAGGAGACGGAACAAGGCTATGCATAAGAGTACGTCCGATCCAATATGGATTTCTAAGCAACATATGCAAACATCTCAATAGAAGATACATATGTTAGCGTTTACACAAAAAACTGCTGCTATTATTTCCAAGAAAATGCTAAAGGTAAACCAATTGATTACAGGAATCAAGTCCAAGTGTTCGGCACCATAATCCATCATGAATGATATGTAAATTTGGACTATTTATTTAAAATAATTTAAATTAATTTTTTTGAATTCAATTCAATTTTTTTATAGGTTTATTTAATTTTATTATTATTCTACAATTTATTTATTTAATAAAATTATAATTTTAGTTGAGAAATTTTATTTATGTTTAAATTATTTAAATTTCATAATTATTAATTTTATTTTTATTTCATTTATTTAATTTAATTTAATTTTATTTTTAATTAATATCTATTTTTTATTTATTTTAAATTAA
>NW_021319242.1:16313-90450 GCF_001605985.2 Dendrobium catenatum | reverse complement strand
CCCCCCCCTCCCAGAATAATCTAAAACTTCCCAAACATGCATAACCTTCATCAAAAAGATACCAAAAACCAATGTTTTGATGTCAATGAGAGGCATGGGAGTCATCCCCGCCACCCTCTTTCTTTCACTTCCTTGGTATATCAGCAATTGAACCCAAGCATTGAATTTCCTTAGCAAAATGGGTTATAGAGACTCTATCATTCTTTGGGCCAAAAAGCCTTGGATGCAAGAAGAAAGCCTCAATGGAGAACTTAAATAGTATGTTGGATTGATCACCATCCTTATATGAAGTAGCTTGCTTGGCTGGAACATTATTATCCCCATTTGACTTGTAAGGAGGGGGGATTTTCTTTATTTCCTCCAATACTTACAATGGAATTACTTTCTTTTATCACTTAGACATTCTAATAGTAACTAGACTCCATGGCCCATAGCTTTCAAGATTATGCCCATCTTTCTCACAACTTATAAGAAGAGAGTACTCAAATTCCAAAAGAGGTAGATAGAGGGCAGGCTGGATCATCAAAGATAAATTAGGATCACAATCAGTGATGAGAGCGTCCCTACAAGATGGGTTGTCGCTAATCTTGCACCAAACAGAACATTCACTCAAATCAACAAAATTCCATCGAGGTTTTTGTGTGGGTTGCTTGGAAGATTGAGGAATATTTGGAAAATGACTTATTTTGTACCCAGCAAAGCCATAATGAAAGCAAAGGAGACTGATCCCCTCATATTCTTCCCTTTGGAAAAACTTCCCATGAAGCCCAGAGATCTAGGCTCCAGGAGGAAGCTTGGCACCAATATCTATCCTCATAGAAACACGAGAAAAAGCATATCTCCCTTATGAGTTTGTTTGAGCATCAACCCATAGAGATTGTCCAAAGAAAGCAGATATCCGAGCAAGGTTGGTGCTATCCTTGTCCATTAGAGGCATGTGAGACAAGCAAATCTAAACAAGAGAAGATAGGGCCACCATAGATGGTGGAAAGAAGGATGAAGACCAAGAATCCAAACCAATAAGATACCCTCCTAGAACCTACTTTCCTCGCATAAGGACAACATTCTGATCCTCAGCACCTTTAAAGACGCAAATGAAAGAATCTAGAGCTATAGAGATAAGTTGAAAATCTCCAAACAATGACCATTTGCACTTCAATTCGTTACTTATCCCAAAAAATGGCAATCATTGCCAAATAAGCTTGCCAACTAGCCCTCTTTCAAGCCTAGCTAAGCTGGCATCGACAAACTCCATATTCAAAGTCACAAAACATCCATCGTCAGACATAATTACCTCCTTTGAAAAATCATCAATTTTGAATACATCCAACTAATTCCAAGCAAAGGGAAGGTCTTGGCCTTGTTTAGTTCCAAAAAGGATGCTTAGTGTCCTGTTGAGAAGTATCAGTTTGGGCATTCAAGCAAACATATTTTGAAGAGGCATTTAAACTAACACCAGATGTGCAGTTTGCAAATTTAGAATTTTCATGAGTGGCTGCATCTAATGGATTTACACACCTGTAATCAAACTCAAAAAAAGAAGTAAACTTCATAGGTTCATGCAAAATCCTAAATTCTTTAGTAATTTTTGCTCCACAATTGCTCAAATTAACTACATTAGCATCAGCCGAACCATCTAAAATTTGCAAAAAAACCCAAATCTGCAAAATGATTCTTCATACAACCAGAAATGCATGGTTAAAAAGAAATAGTAAGACTTGCCTGGGCTTGAGGTTTGATCTCCCCGGCAGGCTCACCTGACACAAATACGACATCTTAGCTAAATGATCGAAAGAATTACACTGCAGTTAAGGAGTTAAGAATATACTTGAGATCCTTAGACAAAAGACACGATTGATTGTCCATCAAAGCTTATTCACAAACCTCTAATTCCTTGCATTCCAAAACCATAAAAAATTACCATGTCATGAAGCTTTCCGACCACCACTCCCCTCGTTGGAAAGAGGAGAAGACCAGCGGCGCCTCTTCCTCACCATGCCACTTTCGATGAGCTACATCACCTCTGTGATATGATATAATTAAGCTGCTTTTTTTAGTTAAAACACATAGAGGGGCCTACACATTAAATAAAAAAGGGGATTATAAGGTCCTTACTAGAGACATTTAGCTCACTAATGCTTGGACAAGCTACAAAATAAATTAAAAAAAAATCTACGAGCCAAAAGTCCCCTCTAATCCAAAATATAAAAGGTTCTTGTAACATTCTAGGGCGGTCATCATGAACTAGTACCCAAAAATGAAAGATATAATAAAACCCATTAAGCTCAATCATCCTATAAAAAATGATGAACACATCCACAATGCAAACCACCTGACCAGCGAAATGGTTGCAAAACAAAATATTTTGCAAAAGTTAACATCTAATTAGAACAATAAACCCTAGAGGGTGTATGCAGCTCCTTTTTTGGGAAAAAAACAATTTCAATAAAATAAAGTTAAAAAGTATACAATGGGTACCAACTAGGAAAAGGAATCATAAGGAAACCTTCCTTAATAAAGCACAAAAAAGAAGAGCAGAATAAAAAAGGCTAAAACTAATCATACATTTAAAGAACACCATAATGGGAATGAACCCCACCTCCATCCATCTTCTGCTTCCTTTGTAGATCTGTAATTTTCTCCAAGTGTTAAAGATCCTTAATAGCCCGAGGAAAATAGGCTTTATCTTTCCTTGGGCCAGAGCACTTGATGCGCGAGGAAATACTCATTGAAGAACATGAATGGAATGTTGGAGAGATCACAATCCATAGATGAAACAACTTGGTTGGCAAGTTAAGTAACATCCCCATGATAGACAGTCTTCTTTCCTCTAATACCAACATTGGAATTATTTTTCTTTAGTCTCCTAGATTTTCTAGATATGACAAGACTCCAAGGCCCATAACTTTTAGGACTAGCCCTTTGTTCACACTTTACAGGTTTATATTTTCCAACTGAGGTGGATAGAGGACTAACTTAATCGAGTAAGAAGAATTAGAATCAATTAAAGGGTCACAAGACAATGTGTTATTGTCATTTGTAAAAATAAAGTTTTCATGCAACTCAGCAGAAGTTCTTAGGGTTTGTTTCGAGGGCTACTTGGAAGGTTGAGGAACATTGGAAAAATGACTTTTGTTGTGCCCAACAAAGACATAATGGAAGCAAAGGTTAGATATACTCTCATATTTAGCTCTTTGGAAGAACTTTCCATGAAGCCCAGAGATCCAAACTCCATGAGGGAACTTGGCACCAAGATTTATCCTCATGCAAACTCCAGCAAAAGAATTACTCACCCAAGAGTTAGTTTGAGCATCAACTAATACCAAAGAAAGAAGCAATCCAAGCAAGATTGGTGTTGTCCCAATACAAAATTGGTAAGGAAGGCAAGTGAATCCAAGCTAGAGAAGATAGAACCACCAATGATTAGGGAGAGAAGGAAGATGACCAGTGATCCAAACCAATAATAAACCCACCAATAACCCATCGAACTCCCAAAACGACAACATCACAAGCCTCGATAGATTCATAAAGACAAATGAAAGCATCCTGAGAGACAAAGATGGGTTAAAATTCTCCAAAAAATGGTCATTTAAGCTTCAATTCAAGTCAAGCAAAGTTAGCATGCACATTTTCCATATTTAAATTCATAGAACTAATGTCCTCTGACATAACTTCTGCTTTAGAGACATCATCAATTTGTAGACTTCCAACCTATTCCATGCATTGGGAGGATCTTGGCATGGTTCATAACCAAAAGGATGCTTGTAGGGCTGTTGAGGAGAAGCATTTTGGTTATCCAAACAATCAGAATTTGCTGAGGCATTTAAATAAACACTAGATGTGCAATTTACAAATTGAGAAATTCCATGAATGGAAGCATCAATCATCTTTACACACCAGACATCCAACACTGAATTAATATCATAAATCAAAGGGGCATTGAAGTTCCTATATTCCAATGTAATTACATCTCTAGAATTGTCCAACCTGCAGGAATTAGCAGTAGCTGGATCGATAACCAAATCATTCATAGATGCTACATTTAAACTTCCATTAGAGCTATACCGACCCTTACCCAACTGCGGAGGTACGATCTCCCTAGCCTACGTGAATTTGCAAAGGAAGAGGTCGAGTAAATGCTGACTAGGTGATAAGTCCAATTGTGAAATGAAATTGGACGCAAGGGGTTCGCACAACATCATATCAGATGTGAAAGCCAATCATTCATACCCAAAAGAAGAGTCACAAGCACCACCATCGCAGAGAATATCTTGCTCAGGCTCTTTATATGAGACATCGACAGCCATCAACACATGCTCACAAACTTCAAAATCCATACCTTTTAAAACTATCTAAAACTTACCATTCCAACCATCATGCCTACCACCAGTACCCTCACAAGGGTTAGGGGTGGAAAGACATGCACTCCTTACCATCCTTCAATGAACAACCATGATTTTACTATGCAATTCATATCTTCCATTAGAGGGTGTGCGAAGAACCTAGGTCATTTTTTAATATCTAATTAGGTTTTACCAATTAACATATCAATTGAACTCTAATTAGCTTAAAATTTAAACCTTATGTTAATAGTGTACTAAAGTCAAAACCCTAGAAATTTGAGCTTGTCAAAGCTTTTCTATGGTTATTAATGAATTTTCAAAATAAATATATCTATATTTAGAAAATTCATAAGTGGCTAACAAGATCAGATATAGGCTTAAAATCAGATTCTCACTTACTTTTTTTACATCTATCTAACACACCACGCCATCAAGACACTAAACTATGTTTCGATTCAAATTTATTTAAATTCAAATTCCTAAGTCAAAATCTAACCTATTTGAATTTTTATATGAGGCTTAAATTGAATTCAAATTACCTTGGACATTTTTTTGTCATGTATATAACCTATCCAAGAATCTTCATTATAAATTTGATATCAATTAAATTTCAAATAATAAAATAATTTCATAAATATAGTGGTGAGTATTAGTGAAATTACTTTTTGTTCATGCAAAAATTGGCCTCTAAACCGCTGGGTTTTATAGATCTTATTTTCATAAATCCATAGATATATTGAACACCTAAATTGATTAAGTAGGTTAGATGATATTAATTATTGAATTGATTTTAATTATTGAACTATTTCCTTAGCAATTACACACTTAGCCATGCTTTTACATGCGGTGTTATTTTTTTAACTATTTAAAAAGTGGATGGGTCCATAAGCTAGTATAGCTTCTAGATTAAGTGTTTTTTTATGGAATTAAAGTTGTTCGTCTGAATACACGAATAACCAATAGCTCTGGTTTTTTCTTCTACCTCCCGCAACATAATTCAGCAATTGGGTTTATTTTGTTTAAACTAAATAATTGGTTGAGTTAATCTTCTTCTAAATCAAGCTATAGTAAGATTTCATATTTCTCTTCCAATCCATCAGCCAGATGGTCATGGATTGGAAGTTGGCTTCATACTTGACTAAACCTACATGAATTTAGTGTCAGATTTAAAAATTACCTCTATACATAAACAAATTGAGTTGGGATTTAGTTGGATTGCACTTCACTTGAGATGAGGAACAATATTTTTCAAATAGTAACCAAGGAGAAGAAATGTATAATGATTTGGATGTTTGGTAGGAAGTATCTTAATAAAGTTCCACTAACTTTACACATACGTTAGCTAGTAGTCCTTCAAATGATAGGGGATTGAAGAGGGAGTTCCGAGGAGTTATTTGGAATCAAAGAGCAGAACCCCTCATCCTTGAATTATAAAGTATTCATAGGATATTTATTTTAGTCTTTAATTCAAAATTCATCGTACTAAGGTAGCATCCAATTGCAAATTTAGTTAGTAACGATCTAATGAGCTCACAATACCTCACTGATGAAGTTTGAGCCAATGTTGGCAGTTAGGGAGAGAGTTAGAGCTAAACCAAAGAATTGAGGGCTATTTTCTTAAATTACGGCAAAATCATACCACCTAGTTTGCGATGATATGGTCAAGTGTTTGGAAGGTTCTAGAGCCATTCAAGTGTTAGCCTAGTGTAATGTCCATTGGTTTATAAAATGGCTTAGAAAAGCATCCTTTTGGAGATTGGTTAGCCAATTTGTCTAACCCAAGATATCTCATTAGATGGGCCTGCCAGAGGTTATGTAGTGGACCAATAGGCTTCTAATATAGTACTTGTTTGATTTAATTCCACAAGGCTTTGGTTTAGACTAAAAAAAAAATCAATAGATTTCACTTAGGTCAGCCCAAATGGCTAGCTCATGTAGGCCCAAGGGCTGAAATTGCTTGTGCTAATCCTTGGGCATCTAATTAACGGTCCCAAGGGGATTAGGGGCCTTGCATACATCAAGGTCACTTGAATTGAAGGAGAGCTTTAGGGATAGTAACCTTGGTTGACTTGGTCAACCTGGCTTGGCCATGCCTTAAGGTTTGGTCCAATTATATATTCGTAATTTTAGAAAAAGAATTAAAACTATTTCAAATAAAATGATTAAATTTAATTATTTAAATATTTAGCTAAAATGATTAAAAATTTATTATTATTATTTATTTTTATTTAATATAATATTTTGTTGTAATTTCAAAATAAATAATTTTTATAATTTATTTTAATTAATTATTAAATAAATAAATTATTTTTTTTAATTATTAATTTAATAGCTTATTATAATTAATCATTAATTTAATAATTTATTTTAATTAATCATTAATTTAATAATTTATTTTAATTAATCATTAATTTAATAATTTATTTTAATTAATCATTAATTTAATAATTTATTTTAATTAATCATTAATTTAATAATTTATTTTAATTAATCATTAATTTAATAATTTATTTTAATTAATCATTAATTTAATAATTTATTTTAATTAATCATTAATTTAATAATTTATTTTAATTAATCATTAATTTAATAATTTATTTTAATTAATCATTAATTTAATAATTTATTTTAATTAATCATTAATTTAATAATTTATTTTAATTAATCATTAATTTAATAATTTATTTTAATTAATCATTAATTTAATAATTTATTTTAATTAATCATTAATTTAATAATTTATTTTAATTAATCATTAATTTAATAATTTATTTTAATTAATCATTAATTTAATAATTTATTTTAATTAATCATTAATTTAATAATTTATTTTAATTAATCATTAATTTAATAATTTATTTTAATTAATCATTAATTTAATAATTTATTTTAATTAATCATTAATTTAATAATTTATTTTAATTAATCATTAATTTAATAATTTATTTTAATTAATCATTAATTTAATAATTTATTTTAATTAATCATTAATTTAATAATTTATTTTAATTAATCATTAATTTAATAATTTATTTTAATTAATCATTAATTTAATAATTTATTTTAATTAATCATTAATTTAATAATTTATTTTAATTAATCATTAATTTAATAATTTATTTTAATTAATCATTAATTTAATAATTTATTTTAATTAATCATTAATTTAATAATTTATTTTAATTAATCATTAATTTAATAATTTATTTTAATTAATCATTAATTTAATAATTTATTTTAATTAATCATTAATTTAATAATTTATTTTAATTAATCATTAATTTAATAATTTATTTTAATTAATCATTAATTTAATAATTTATTTTAATTAATCATTAATTTAATAATTTATTTTAATTAATCATTAATTTAATAATTTATTTTAATTAATCATTAATTTAATAATTTATTTTAATTAATCATTAATTTAATAATTTATTTTAATTAATCATTAATTTAATAATTTATTTTAATTAATCATTAATTTAATAATTTATTTTAATTAATCATTAATTTAATAATTTATTTTAATTAATCATTAATTTAATAATTTATTTTAATTAATCATTAATTTAATAATTTATTTTAATTAATCATTAATTTAATAATTTATTTTAATTAATCATTAATTTAATAATTTATTTTAATTAATCATTAATTTAATAATTTATTTTAATTAATCATTAATTTAATAATTTATTTTAATTAATCATTATTTAAAAAAACAGTTATTAAAAAAAATATATAATTTTAATAACATTATTGAATATATTTAATATCTATTTTAATTAAATAAGGCATAATCTAGCTTCTTAATATTGAGGATTTTTTAATTATTTTAATTATTTGTGCCCCCACGTAAAAAAAATCCTGGCTCCGCCCCTGCAGTCTCTTCTAAACCTCATAAATTAAATTTTTAGGATTTGGAGGGTCCGACAATGAGAGATTTTTTAAATTTTGATAAGGTATATTCTTTACATTTTTTTTCTCAGATTTTTTAGGGTGGAATAAATCAATGCTTACCTATAAAAAAGACCAGAAAAATATTTTAAAAAGAATTTAAGTATAAATTAAAATAGTGTTATTACGTGTGTTAGCCACACTAGTGCTGGTATGTAGGAGAACCAATTTTTTAAAGCATTTTCATGGCCATGCATACATGTATGAGCCCATTTTTGGCCTTGAGCACACGTTTTTCATAGTTTTAGGACTACTTAGGTCAACATTTTGACGCTGTACATTTTATATATTTGGTTCCGTCCAGCTTTTATGTGCAATTTTCATTTTTCCGGACAAAATTTATTATTAAAAATTTTCTATTATCAACGATGAATCAACTTCACTAAGGTTTGGTTTTGAAAGACTATTGACCATTATTTTTTCCATCATTTAAAAATCTTTTATACTAAAAAATAGCTTACAAAGCTTAAGAAAGATATCTCAAATAAAACCTACAAAATGATAAAATTATGACATGTTGTCCTGTGTCCATGTCACAAAAAAAAAAAAAAAAAAAAAGATTGCAAAATCCACGTACCTACCTGGCCTGCCACGAAGCCATCACATTGACAGTGTGCTCTGCACGTCTACGTCGTTTTTCCCATGTTCACTTTGAATGTGTTGTATTGCCTCGCTCATCATTAAATACCGAAGGGGATGAGGCTCTAGCTCTTGCTCATTTCCTTCCCTCTATTGCACGCTTCTTCGCTCCTTCATTGTTGATTGACCAAGTTCCATCCAGGACATTCCCTTTATGTCGAACGGAAGCTATGACGTCTGTATCCAGGGGCGGAACCGGCTTCAATTTTGAGGGGGGTAAATACAACACAAAAATAATTAAATATTAAAAAAATAATATTATATATCTATATATTATGAAAAAAATTAAAAAAAAATTAAGCAATAAAAATAAAGAAAAAAAAAATGTGTAATTAAACTTTCATGAAAAATATGAAAAAGAATGTTAGAACAAAATGTTAAGAAATATATAAATATTTTAGGGCAAGTTAGGACAAAAGAGATTTTAGGGGGGGCAAAAATAATTTTTAAGGAGGGACAAAAAAATTTTTTACTCTCCTATAATTTTTTTTTTACTCTTCTAAAAAATAATTTTTTTTTTGAGGGGGGGGCAATTGCCCCCCCCTAAACATCAAATGGTTCCGCCAGTGTCTGTATCGAAAGCAGTACAAGAGCTCGCTTGCTGTGGAGGTAACTTTCTTCCTTGCATGTGCTTCTTCGTTCCTTTCGACGAGTCGGATCGGAAGCTACGACATTTGGATCGGAAGCAACCGCAAGAGCCCCCCGCTCGCTATGGAGGAAACTTTCTTCCTTGCATACGCTTCTTTGTTTCTTAAATGGCATTCCCTTTGAGTCGGATCAAAAGCTACGACATTTGATTAGAAGCTAGAACGGATCTTACTTGCTAACTTTCTCACTAACGCGTGCTCCTTCAGCGCCCTCGCTGTTGTTTGACTTCGCTCTCTTGACGACGTTCCCTTCCTGTTGGAGCGGAAGTTTCGACATTTCTATCAGAAGTAACGATTGGAGTTGCTCGCTGTGAAGGTAGCTTTCTCCCTTTGGGGAGCTTCTTCGGCCAAATCCTGCATAGCTCATGTTTCCAAACAGCCCTTACGTACGGACAATAAAAATAAATGTATTATTATTATTATATAAATAATAATAATAATAAAATATTTAATTATAATTAATTAAATTTAATTATAATTAATTATTTTTAATTATAATTAATTATGATTAATTAAAGTTAATTAAAAAGAGAAGAAAGAGGACTACTTTCTTACCTCGATGTGCGTGATGCACTAGTCAACCACATATACATGTTTTTCTTAGTGTGGTAGGAGGGAACCAGGTGCGACACCTCCAATGAGACAGGTATACAACTCTTGGACCTAAAATCCTATCCTCAATGAATATGACGAGTCGGTCAACCACATATACACACTTTTTTTAGTGTGGTAGGAGGGAACTTGGTGTGACAGATGCGACGAGGCCGGTAAGCATCTCTCTAACACAAAATCCTATACACGATGTATGTGACGAGCCAGTCAACCACATATACATGTTTTTCTTAGTGTGGTAGGTGGGAACCCGGCGCAACACATGGGACGAGGTAGGTAGGCCGTATACATGCATTTCTTAGCATGGCGGAGACAACTTTAAGTACATGTATGCACCTCAGTGCCTGCGGGGAAACCACTGTGTTTCTTTTGAAGAAGTTACCTATTGAGCCCATAAACACTTTTCTTAGCATGGTGGGATTGAAGACTACGGCCTCCGTGTCTAAGGACACCTACCATACATACCTTTCTTCGCGTGGTGGGAAGGCCCAGACTCCTTACATTTCCCCCAAATGGGGGATATGTTGGGTTGCTGCTGAAATTAACACTGAAATATACAGAACTTGGACAACAAAAAGACTCCACATGAGCAGAAATATAGAGGACATATTCTTGAACAAAATTACACAAAACTTGAACCAAATATGCAGAGGACTTGTATGTACAACATGGAATAGGAGTTGAACTAAACTTCTAGAAATTGAACCCCAAATCCTAAATTGTATAATCATGATCAAAAATATAAATGTCAAATAACAATTTAATTCATTTAAACAAATACAAGAAAACAAGCAGGAGAATCGTAACGAATAAGACCTCGATGTATATATATAAAAGCAATACTTAACATCTAAACAATCACAAACAAAGACCGATCATCAATATTGGAATATATAAGCATACAATGACTAATGATGGTTTATATGTGATAGATGCAGATGGCTCCTACAATAATACGTACGAGGTCAAGTGCACCGTACTTGCAAGGATAATAAATAGTTGCAGAATGCAAAGGTATCTCCTATATACACTATTGGAATATCTAACACAAGAAATAATGCTTGTTTATCAAAAAAGGCCACACTGGCAATTGATAGTAGAAGGCCCATCAATACAAACAAATACATCAAATCACCTGTGAATGGTGAAGGAGGACATGATGAATGCAACAGACTCCCACAACACTTCCTACTTGGTCAAGTGCACTATACTTGCAAGCAATAATAATTAGATGCATAATGCATGAGTACCTCCCACCTGCATTAATGAAGGCCAAGATTCGAATGCAACAATGCTTTCAAAGCATATGAATAATAATATCGAATCAAGTCCAAATAATGTCAGTCCACTCTAAAGGGTATGGATGTCTTCATGAAACGATGAAGAAATCATGACACAAGCAGGAGTGCCTGTAAATTGAGATGGAAACACTGGCAGTTGAAACTGGAAGATCCATTCTTACAGGTAAGTACAAACAACGACCACCTAAGATCGGGGAAATGTGGATATGATGCAGAAACAATGCCTGTTCTACGAACACTTTTTATAGATCGTATTGAATTTGATCGGTCCCTATAAATAAATATGATCGACTTGTGGATAGCAAGAGTGGGTATATTATTAGTACATTGAAACCCCTATGGACACAACTACATATGACACCTATGAGAACCTATGGGAGATACAATATGCACAATAGTTTATCTACAAATGACAATGAACAATATACAACAAATGTGAGATCTTTCTTGTAGTCAATAACCATCCAACAATCAAGTTGTTATACTAATTCTTTAATAATCAAATATAAGTACAAAGATGAGTATATGAATCTACCCACAATCAATAGCAAATAACAGACAATTATTGATGAATGCGTATAATAGTCTCTCCTCTACAGACACCAACAACAGCGGTGATCGACATACTGTGACTATATTGGGTATAAAATATAACTCGACACATAAAGGAGGTATATTGATACATCATCAAAGTGGGATTCAAATAACAACCTGATGATGAATTATATCATGAATGATTTTATAGAGTTAAAGAATGATCATTTGAGAAAAATATTTCATCTTATCATCTCTATGGAAATATCAATGACTTCCAACAACGATAAGCATTTGCAAACTACTACTAGAAGCTTGGCGACATGATGCTAATAGAAGGCCTTAGCTAAAATATTATGATGCGATGTCAAACAATTTTATGAATGATGACTTGAAGAAAAAAGAGAGTGATATCTCATCCTACTATTTCTTCAAAATGTTGGAGCTTCTAAAAACTATGCTGCGCCATTTAACTGGGGGCCTAAATATCAAGTCCCTCCACTGAATGTCCCACCTTTGTGAAGGGTCGAAGGGGAAAGTAGCATAATAATGCATGAATTGAGCCATTAGTCTTAGTAGCATTTGATACATCATCTATCACAAAATAACCATCATGGATTTGATCTTTTGATGAATGAGAAAAGGGAGTCTACATCAGAATAAAGAGGTGTTTCATGGCAATTAGGTGATAATTCTACGATTCACCTATAAGAAAAAGTAGGGAATTGATAGTAAGAATCAAGGCCACTGAAATATGATGCCACGCCACTAGATCTGCAACACTCGTATAAGCAGGCATAAGGCATCTGTGAGCTACCAAATAGAAAAATGAATTCAAATGATAGTTTCCCATATAACTAACACACATTAAAAATTTTAACAAATGCCCCATACATGCACTTTAATATGTATATACATTGGTACACATAAGGGCATGTGTAATCACACGACCCACATGGGCCCCAACGAGCTTGTTGTAGGATACACTTGACTTCTAGAGATGATACATAGGTCAAAAAAATATGAATCGAATCCTCCTAAGCAAGTTAATAAGAGTCGATAAGGTTCATAAAATAATAGTAAAATGCCCTCAAACACCCTCATGGGCTCTGACGAGCATGTTAAGAGTACACACGTGATGTCTAGGGATGCTTTGCAGGTCAATAAATGAAATTAAATTTGAGCCCGATCCTTCTATGAGGGTAGATAGGAGTCGACACCGCTTAAACCATCAAATAAATATACGGTTGCTTTATCGATCGAGATATTTATTTTAATACATTTATATAAGTCATTCATAATAAATGACAAAAGGAATTCATCAACAAAGGCAAAAAGCCTATAAAACCTGATCCTTTTGTCGACAAACTAACAGAGTTAACAAGGTTCAATCAACAAAAATAAATTTCCTAAAATGACTAAATACCCTGATAATAGTCGTATTGAAAGTAAATCTCAACTAGAGGGGTTAACTCCAACCATTTCAAATGCCTTTATACTTTCACAAAGTTTAAAATTCTCACAAAATGCAAGTATTTTTAAACAACCCCATATACACCCCGCTGATGGCCATGTTGAATGGAAATCTCAACCAGAGCGGTCCATATCAAACATCCAAAGTGCCACCAAAATAACCACTAAATCTAAAATCCAAAAATTTAAAATTATATAATTGTCCAAATCTAGAATATTTAAAATTGAAATTATCTATCATAACACTTAAAGCAAAATTCATCCATCATCTGTGATAATTTATCGAGCTTGACAAAATTAAAAATAACTTTAGCTTACTTAAAGTTAATGGCTGGTTAAAAATAATACTAGGATTCATTATCAAAATAATTTCCTACCAATAAGGACATGGTACTTGTCCTCCAATTGGTAGTTTTGCAGCAAAATGATATGACATGATAAACAGTTATGAATCAGGGCCCTCTAAACTAAATGGTTCTAACACCAAAAGGCCCCACAAGATAATGGTTATAGCCAAAGACTATACATTTCTTAGTGGCATCAAATCCTTGAAATATGAATCAATAGGACATAATCGATAGGGCATAAAACCTTTTATTAGCTAAGGTGGCATCAAATCCTAAAAACTAACACTCTATATCTTACTACGAATTTCTCTTAAGAGTGGATAAGGAGAGTTTATGGGTGAGTTTTTTTAGGAGTGAATAGGGAGATATCTTATACAAGAAAATTATGAGTGGATTCACAAGGTTTCCCAAAGGTAACGATCTCTTATTTGTTCTTCAAAATTATGCCCAACTTCCTTGAATGCTCCTCAGAGAAGATTTTGAAAGAAGATTACGGTACTCTGTCATCACCAGGAGGGTGAGAAAGGATATTTATACTCTTCCATTACTAAGAAGGTGAGAAAGGATATTGGTACTCTGTTATCACCAATAGAGTAAGAAAGGACGTTGGCACTCTTCCATCACCAACAGGGGGAGAAAGGATGTTGGTACTCTTCCATCACCTGAAGGGTGAGAAAGGACGTCAATACTCTACCGCACAAAGTTGTTGGAAGAGAGGTTTTGTAAGGGCTTCTCCGCCTTAATGTAGGGGAAAAAGGAGAGTCACTTTGATTTAGTGCAATACCTGAAAGAGTCTTCAAGGAGTGAATGTAAGTCTTGTTGGACTGAACTATTATAAAATTTGGTGTTCTTCTGTTCTTTTACTTTTTTACTGTATTTTTATTTCCTACCCTTTAAAATTATATAGTTGAAAAATATTTTGTGAAAATATATAATTGAGTAAAAATTCTTAAAATGGGTGTCTAAAATCTAAGAGAATTTTTAAATTACTAATTCACCCCCGTCTTGGTTAGCCTTAGGACAATTTTTTTAGTTCTAACATTCTACTCGAACTTTCAAGTGTTATTAGAGCCTATTTCAAAAATTAAGGTTTAGACATCTTTTTGAAAAAAAAGATTACTTTTTAAAATTGGAACACTCTTGAAGGATATTTGATCACTAAACTACTGTTATTTAATAGTATTGCTTTAGACTTTTGGAAAACTCATATATCTACTTTTTTATAATCACTTGACAATTAGATGTGGATTTTATTACAGGAAGGTTACACTAGACCCACTAGACTTTTTGATGACATTATGATTGAAATACTGTTAACTGATTGGATATTATAAGAAAAAGACCTAACTCAATTAAATACAAAATATTTAAACAATTTTTTTTTGCCTGAAAATCAGGGATTATATGCATGTTTCAACTTATAAAATTGAAAAAAAAAATTTAGATGGACTTTGCATAATGTATAAAGGAACTAATGAGGTGAAACAATCTAGATTGAACATTCTATTACACGAATATGAACTTTTTTACATGAAATTGAATAAATTACTCACTGACATGTATACACATTTTACACAGTTAGTTACCTCATTGCTTTCTTTAGGTAGGGTACTAAGAAATTTGAAAAAAAAATAAAATTATATTTTCTTTACACACTACTTATGATGCAAAGATAACTATCATAACTGAGTCAAAAAATTTAAATATTTATTCTATTGATAATCTGATTGGATCATTGATTGCTTATAACCAAGGAGTGAATCAAAGATAGATTGATACATATGACAAGCAAAAGGAGAAGAATATAGCATTGAAAGTGGATGATTTAGAAAGTGATCAATCAATGCCTAACAATAAAGAAGATATTATAGTCATGACGAGGCAATTCAAAAGTTTTCTAAAAAGAAAGTAACAGAGATGTCAGTAGTGGAACTAAGGTAAGTTCCATAAGAATGCAAAAATTTCTAATGATGTCGTTTGTGTTGATTATGTATAGGTTCTTAAACCTAAGATATTGCCCAAGGCTAACTAAGAGGGGGGTGAGTTGGTAATCTCAAAATTCTCTTAGATTTTTTAATAGAAAATAGTTTTAAATTTTACAGCAATTTAATTTTAGATTAAAATAAGCTTTTCAACCACAATAAATAAATTATAGAAAATAAATATAAAAAATAAAAAGACATAAAGATTTATTGTGGTTCGGTCAAATATGACCTACATCCACTCCCTGAAGACTCCCTCTTCAGGTATTATATTATTACAAAAGTTTCTTTCATTTTGCTCCCATAGCAAGGCGGAGAAGCCTTTATAATTCCTCTCTTCCACCAATCCCAGGTGTGGCAGAGAACCATCATCTTTTCACACCCTTCAAGTCTCAGTAGAGAACTATTATCCTTTCACACCCTCTAAGTGTTGGCAAAGAACTTGAATCCTTTAACACTCCTAAGCATCGATAGAGAATTATCGTCCTTTTATACCCTCCAAGTGTTAGCAAAGAACCAGATCATCTTCAAAGGTCTTCTCTCGAGCAACTAGAAAGAAGAAAAGGAAGAGTATAACCAAAAAATAAAAGAAATTCTTATATTTGAGTAATCTTGTAAACCCTTCACACTCCACTTGTAAGAACTCTCTCACAAACACTCTCCTAAACTCACTCTTTCACTTTTTCTTGAAAAATCATGAAGAACAACATTTTTCATGTCATTTTTTATGGACCTTTTATATGAAAGAAAAAAAAAACCGTCCATAAAACTAAAAATTGTCATTTTGAGCGTGAATGATCGTACAGTACGATCTTATATTCGTATGTACGAATAGTTCAAAAACTATAGCATACAAACCTTATGTGAATCTATATGAAAAGACTTCATACATGATGATCATCCTGTATGAACCGAGTTCGTATTATATGAACAGCTAGAAAAATTTTTATCTTCATCGGGATGAAGAGGGACCCCACATTTTCATACTCTGGATGGCGTCTAAACGAAGATGACATCGTACAATATGATAGGTTCAAAAAATTGTTAAGTTCATCGGGATGAAAAGGGACCCGTCCAATTCGTACTCTGGATGACATCTATATGAAGACAACATCGTATAATACGATCCATTCAAAAAAATTTCATGTTCATCGGGATGAAAAGGGACCCGTCTAAGTCATGCTCTAGATTGCATATGTATAAAGAGGACATCATTTAGTATGATCCATTTAGAGAAATAAATGAATTTTTTGGGATGAATAGGGACCCATCCAATTCATACTTTGGATGATGTCTATACGAACGAAGCTTCGTACAGTATCATCAGTTCTTAGAAAAAATTTCTTCCTATTGTTCGTTTGACTATTCGTAGGGGAAAATAACTAAAAAATTTATCATGTATGAAATGAGTTCTTACAATATGATTAGTTTAAAAAATTTACAATTTTAAACACTCTTCCAGTGTGTGTGTGCACATTTACTCAATTATAATCACACTCTCTCAGACATAATAAAATGAAAATTACAGACTTCATTTACAATGAACCCTAATCTAATCTGATTTGAAGTCTTCAACAATCTGGAGTATAATTTTCTTAATATATTAGTACACACAAATAACAAAAAAATACATCCAAAATATATTTGGAGAAATTATAATTAAAACAATAATATTTGGAATCATCATAAACATACATGTGCATGAATCTTAACAATAAAAAAACCATGTTACAACAATCTCAATAATCTTCCCCTTTTTGATAATGGAAAAATAATTATTATTTGTGTTAACATGTATACCTTAAATTTCTCCTAAGCTCCCCCTAAAAGAATAAAACATGTGAATATAGGAAAATTCTATGAAGAGCTCACAATTTTTTTTTTTAAACATATAAAACACAAATAACAAATATAAACACAAGATAAAAAAAACATAAACACACAAAACACAAAACACAAAATAATATTACTCCCCCTTTTGACAACAATAAAAAGGGAATAAAAAAGTTGAAATGAAAGATGTCAAATGAGAAATTATAATAATTGATCTTTAAAGAGATTGAAATATAATTGTAATAACAAAGTTAATTACATAAGATGAAAGATTCAAAAAGATTAAATAAAAGAACAACTTAGATAAGAAAAAGGTTATGAAGATCATGAATCATTCTAGACAATTATATAAGGAGGATTATTTAAAAAGTGAGGAAATGAGGATTAGCTAATTTCAATTTTCAATATAAAATATAATTGAAAATTAGATTGATTTAAATTAAAGATTAAACGATGGAGGAAAGAACATATTCAATTGGTAACATTACACATCTTTTCAAATATTTGTGGCACATTTTATGTATCTTTTTCTATTTGAGCTAATTTTATGCCTCTTTTTATTTTACAAACATTGCACATTTTTTCAATTTTTGTACATATTGTACATTTCTTTTTAGATATACTCCCCCTTTTCCCTCTTTTTTTATTTGATCTATCCAAAATCAATAATCTAAAAAAAATTCTCTAATTGCAAAAATAATTATATTAAAAAAAAATGATAAGACACCGAAATTGCAATAATGATATTCAAATTATATTTGCCTAAAAAGGACATGAGATTGATAAGCTTAACTTGATGGAGTTAAAAGTTAACTTAAATTATTTGAAAAATTAAATTTCATAATAAAATTAATTTTGTAATGCAGGTTAATTTTAATACTTTTTAGATAAATTAAAAGAGGCTTTTCATATAGGCAAACTCACATTACAAATAAAAAATAAAAGCATCTAAACAAAACATGATAATTTTATTGATATCAAAAAGATCAGATACATTAAAGCCATTGATATCAATAAACATAACTTTTAAACATCATAACATAAACACAAATCTAAACATAGAAATAATTACTACGGAAAAAATAAACATATACATCATCATATCATCACATCATCAGGAAGGGACTGGCAAAAGCATTTATAAAGAAATTCAACTAAAAATCTGAAGGACCTTGATATGGAGGAGGAGGCTGGTTGAAGACTTATAAATAGCTATTCATCATAGCTACATTTGTGTTCACCGAGTCAATCTGACCTCGGATCCACCCCATATTTTGTTGGTACTGTGCATCTTGCTAATTTGAATGAGTTTGAATTTGATCAAAATATTGATCAAAATGACTCTCCATCTGATCAAATCGCTGGACCATCTCCTAAAAGTAGTTTTGATAAGGTCTATGAGCAGGTGCTGGTGCTCCCTGTTCTCCCTCAGTATCCTCACTTGAATTCTCATCCCTCCCAAAAAGTGATCGAAAAGAGGCAACAGTGAAGTAGATTGGCATTTCAGTGGGAATATCATGATGAATAATGTTATACTTATTTTCTAAAATGTAGGTCACTAAATGTCTTAGAGTAATATTTTTCTTCCTCTTATGAGAATGAAACCCAATTTTAGATATGTTATAAATGTAATCCAAAATGAGTTGGGCCTTATTAATTGGTTGTCTAGTCATGATCAAATAAGTAACAGTGGACAGAAGAGGAGTTATATTTATGCGATCACCAGCCTTAAGAATGATTGAAGTTCTTAAAGCATGCTACAAGATCCTAGCATTTTGATTTAAAGTGTAGATTATAGCCAAGTGACAAACTTGAGTTACACCACTAAGAGTTTTATTTATCTCGGACTAGTCATAATCAGATTTAGAGGTTAAAGTGTGTGCTCTAGTCCCACGAATCCTTAAATAAAGAAAGGTTCCTAAATCTTCCTTAGTGATTTCAACCCGCTATTTTTTAGCAAATGATTTTATCTTACTCTCATCCTCACTAAACCTCATATTTGCTAGAAAATAGTGATAAGTTTCTTTGTGGTAAACATGAATTAGAGTTAAAATGAAAGAGAATTAGGTTGAGGCAAAGAGAGGCATAACAGAAAAGTGGATATCATCTTGAATCAGAAGTCTTGAATGAGTGATTTTGGAGGCAATATACCTATAGAAGGAATCCACATTTTCTCTAGATAGGAAGTTGTCATCACAACACCTGGATGATGATCCCTTGGTTACTCTAGAGAGATTGCTAGAACTTTCCATTCCTAGGTTATTACCTCTTGAAGGATTCAAGAAGGATTTGGAAGTGAATGAAAACAAATTCTATAACCCTCTTATTTAAAGAAAAATGACCTATCGTACAATACAAAAAAGGATTTGTACATATAATATTGGGATCATACGGGATGAAAAAAATTTTTTATGGTCAAATTAACGTTAATGTCCAAAACGAAATTTGTTTTCTTAAACACGTAATTTTTGAGGTGTCCTTTTGTATAGGCGTTTTGACCATAAAAAAAAACATGTGTTTGTTTGAGACGATCAGTTATTTAATATCATTTTAATGATGGTTAGGTTCGCCCCCCATAAAAAATGACATGTGGATCATACAGACAACAATTTTTTTCGTACGTACGATCAGTTATAATATTTAATTCTACCCAGATAACCGTCTACATGCGTACAGAGGAATCTATACAAATCGTATGGGATGATAACAACATCATACAATACAATTAATGTGAAAAACCAAATTTTATGCATTTAACTCCAAAACAACGATTAATATGCTATATAATTTGTACGGTATAAAAATAATTTCTTACAGTACAAATAAAACACTTAGAAAATAAAATCTAAATTTTTTTTCTCTAAGTCAGTCAACCTTACACAAATGAAAAATGTCTAAATAAAAAAAATCTTAAAACCAAAACTAAAAATAAAAACCCACACTACTAAAAACAAAAATAACACAAAAATAAAAACAAACACACATAAAAACATATCATGTTTGCTGAAGATTTTATCTAAGCATTAAGATTAATCACACCTAATATTATTCTTAATGTGCTAAAAGTATCAAAGGATAGTGGTTTTATAAAAATGTTTTCTAATTGATTTTTCGTTGAAACATGATTGAATTTAATTTCTTCTTCGGCTAAATGAACTTTAATGAAATGATGCCTTATGTCTATATGTTTGGTTCTAAAATGTTGAATAAGATTCTTTGAAATACAAATCATACTAGTGTTATCACAATATATTGGGATTGTGCTTATTGTAAATCCTAATTCAATCAATTGTTATTTCAACCAAAGAACTTGCGCCACATAACTTCTTAAGGTAATGTATTAAATTTTCATAGTAGATAAGGCTACAAAATTCTATTTTATACTGGACTAATAAACTAAAGAATTTCCTATAAATTGACAAGTTCTAGATGTACTCTTTTGATCAACCCTATAACCTGCAAAGTCTAAATCTTAATATCCAACAATTTCAAATAAAGAGTTGTACTAAGGATACCAAATCCCTAAGCTCTTAGTTCCTAAGTGTTAAAGGTGATTCTTTTGGATCTAATTGAAATCTACCATATAAACAAACACTAAATATAATATCTGGTATGCTAGTTGTCAAATAAACTAAATTTCCTTTGATATATAGATTTTTCCTTTGGGTCCTTATCCAACTGAACAGAGGAACTCATTGTTGTACTTAATGGTTTAGCATTGTCCATTTCATACTTCTTGAGAATGTCCTTAATATACTTTAACTTACTAAGAAATGTTCCCTCCTCAATTTGTTTAATTCTAAAACTAAGAAAATAACTTAAATCTTCCATTAAACTTATCTCAAATTCACTACTCATTATTTTAGAAAAAATATTATAAAATTTTTTATTTGTAGACCCAAAAATGATATCATCAACATAAATTTGAACAATGAGTATATCATCTCCTAATTTCTTCAAAAAGAGAATGGTGTCCACACTTTCTCTTACAAATGATCTCCCTAATAGAAAAGTGCTTAACCTCTCATACCAAGCTCTAGGTGCTTTTTTTAATCCATATAATACCTTTTTTAATTTATATACATGATTAGGGAATTTAGAACTTTCAAAACCTAGAGATTATTCAATATAAACATCCTCTTATATCACCCCATTGAAAAAGATACTTTTAACATCCATTTGAAACAATTTGAATCCTTTAAAATAGGAAAAGGCTAACAAAACTCTAATTACATCAAGTCTTGCTACAGGGGAAAAAGTCTCTTCAAAATCAATCCCTTCAATTTAATTATACCCCTTAGCCACCAATCTAGCCTTATTTTTAACAACTCTTATGTCATTCATTTTATTCTTAAATACCCACTTAGTTTCTAGTACACTTTAATTCTTTGGCCTTGCAATAAATTCCCAAACACTATTCCTTATAAAATGATTTAATTATTCTTGTATGGATAAAATCTAAAATTCATTATAAAGTGCTTGATTTATATTTTTAGGTTCTATCATTGAAATAAAGGCAGAATGATTGACTTCTTTGCTAAGTCCTTGCCTAGTCCTAACACCCTCACTAGGTTCACTTAAAGTCAACACCTTATCGTGTTTTTTAAAAAAATTCAAATCTCTAGGAATAGGATTTTCTTTTTCTAAATTTTCATCCAAATTAATCTTCTCAATCTTTTGGGAGTTATTTTCTATATCTTCCTATTCCAATCTTGGCTATTCCAAAATTCCAGTTTCATAAAATATAATATGTGTGGTCTCTTCAACTACCAAAGTTCTTTTATTAAATACTCTATATGATTCTTCGATGCTTTCCAACACTAAAGTATCTAAGAAAAATTCCTTCATCTGATTTTGGATCAAATTTTTATAAAGGAGATTTTCTATTATTATGAATGAACACCTTACATTCAAAGACATACAAATATGACAAATTAGATGTTCTCCCTTTAAGAAGATCACAGGGTATTTTATTCAATTTTGACCTTATGTTCACCCTATTTAAAACATAATATACAATACTAATCACTTCAGCCCCCAAATATTTAGAAAGTGTACATTCTTCCAACATGGCGCTAGCAGCTTCAATTAATATTTTATTCTTTCTTTTGACTACCCCATTCTTCTGAGGGATCCTAGGTGCAAAAAAATGTGATCAATTCCAAGTTATTTAAAAAAATCCACAAATTTTTCATTTTTAAATTCACATCCGTGATCACTTTAAATTTTTAATATTTGACATTCTAGTTTCCTCTAAATCCAAGTCAAAAAATCTCTTAATTCCTCAGATGATTCACACTTATAAAATAAAAATTTAACCCACATGAATCTCAAGAAATTATCAACTATCATAAATTTGTATACCCCCTAGACTTATAATGCTAACCGGTCCAAAAAGATCCATATGAAAAATCTCCATTGGTTTGCTAGTTCTAAGATCCTTAGTGGAATGAAATGAGGACTTCACCTATTTTCCTAGTTGGCATGCATCACAAAAGTGATCCTTAATAAAGTTTAATTTTGGTATAACTCTAACCAATTCCTTTTGAGTTATTTTTCTAAGGTTTTTTATACTAGCATGACAAAGTCTCATATGTCATAACCTTGATTCATCAAAAATTATTTTTAAATAAAAAGCATTAGAAGTTTTAATACAGGTCAAATCTAACATAAAAATATTGTTTACCATAATTCCATGCAATACATCATTTCCATTTGGGCTTAATATGCAGCTAGTGGGAAAAAAAATAATGTTATGCCCTTTATTCCATAGATGGCTTATACATAACAAATTATGCTTTAAGCCTTCTATAAGTAATACATTCTCAATAAAAAAATTATTTAAGTTTTTGATCATATCTATGCCAACCACTTTTTTAGTGGTATTATCTCCCAATGTAACCTTATATCCATTCTTGGCTTCCAGCGATATGAATTATGTAGTGCCTCTAGTCAGATGTTTCGAGCAACCGCTATCCAGGTACCAAATGCTCTCATGTGTCCTTGTATGAGAGCGTTTATGCAAAACAATCAAACGTCAGACTTAGGAACCCAAACAAGTTTGAGTTCTCCTTTTAACAAATTAAAACTAGATGCATGTATGATTTGACTTTGTTTATGTATCTTTGGTTTCCATACAAAATGAGTTTTTCTATGTAAAGTATAAGTATGTCATATATGTCCAATCATCACACAAGTAAAGCACTTAACTCCAAGAAAAGGGTTTTTTAATGTTTGATAATAAATCTATTTCTTCCTAGGTTTTAAGATTTTTGACCTCAAAATACAATTAATAAAATCTTCAAGTGTAGGGGGTATCCTTTTTTCCTCAAGAGCTTTCACTTTCACTTTAAGAAATGCGTTTGCATCTTCTAACACAGTGTTATCATATTTAAGAAGTACTCTCTATTCTCAGATTCGTCCCTAAAATCTTTAAAATATTTTTCAAATTTAGTATATGATGATTTTATTAATTCATTTTGTTTATTCAAATCATCAAATTCATCAAGTAAGCTCATGTGGTTGTTGTCTATATGTAAGTGATCTTTCCTAAGGGTTTCATGCTCTTTTTGTAATTCTAACAATTCTAAGTTTAATTTAACATTCATTTTCTTAAATTTTCTATATGCATTATGTATTCTTTTAGAAACTTCAAACAATTCATTATAGGTTAAGCCACATATATATTTTTGATCTGACTAATAAAGATTATCGACCATTAAGCAAAATTTGGTGACTTCCTCTTCCTTTTCTATTTTTAATGAATCCGAAGCTGAGTCCGCCCAGAAAGCTCTCTGAAATCTCTTCTTGCCCTTCTTTATATTTACTTTCTTCTCTACCTTCGCCTTGCTAGGAGTGGCTTTAAGATTAGGGAACTCCAACTTTATATGTCCAGGTTTCATGCATTCAAAATAAATCACATTATTATAAACTTTAACAATTTTTTGGAACTTACCTTTGTTCCACTACTGGCATCTCCTTTGCTTCCTTTTAAGAAAACTCCTGAATTGCCTTGTCATCAAGGAAATATCATCATCATCCTCAGGTTGTGACTGATTAATCTTCGAGACATCCACTTTCAGTGCTATATTCTTCTCCTTTCATTGTTCTACTAAATCAATCATCCTTTGAGTCACACCTTAGTCATAAGCGATTAGTGATTCAATGAGATTATGAATAGAATAAACATTTAAGTCCTTTACTCTATAATAGTAGTTATTTTAACTTCATAAGTAGAAGGTAAACAATAAAGAATTTTATTAACCATTTCAGTATTCATTAGTTCCCTACCTAATGTATGCAAAGAAGTGACTATTTTAGTAAATCTTTTGTATATATTAGAAATGGATTCATTAGATTTCATGTGAAATAATTTATAGTCATGTAACAAGATATTCAATCTAGATTATTTTACTTTATTAGTCCCTTCGTAGGTAATATAAAGCCTATCTCAAATGTCATTTCAACTTTTGAAAATGAAAACCCTCGTGTAATCTTCAGACTTAAGTGCACAAAAAAAAACTATTTAAACATTTTGCATTTAATTATGCTAAGTCACATTCTTCTATAGTCCAGTCAGCAAAATGTGTTTCAACTCTAATGCTATCTACAAGTCTAGTTGGCCTAGTATACCCTTCCTGAACTAAAATCCACATGCAATAATCAAGCAATTGAAGAAATGTAGACATTTGTGTTTTCCTAAAATCGAAAGGAATATTATCAAATAATAGAGGTCTAGTGATCGAATACCCTTCAAGTGCGTTTCAATTTTCAAAAGTAGCCATTATCATTTTTTAAAAAGTTGTCTAAACTTATAGGTTTGAAATGAATCTATGATACCACTTATTGATTTCTTATAGGTTATTAAACCTAAGCAATTGTCCCAAGGCTAACCATGAGTGGGGGTGAATTGGTAATTTAAAAATTCTCTTGAATTTTTAAATAGAAAAACATTTTAAATTTTATATCAATTTGATTTTAGATTAAAATAAACTTTTCAACCATAGTAAAGAAATTGCAAAAAAAAAAAAAACACAGGAAATAAAAAGACAGAAAGATTTATAGTAGTTCAGTCAAACACGACCTACATCTACTCCCTGAATACTCCCTCTTCAAGTATTGCACTATTACCAAAGTGACTCTCCTTTTGCTCCCACAATAAGGCGGAGAAGCCTTGACAATTCCCCTCTTCTACTAATCCCCGGTGCGGTAGAGAACTGCCATCCTTTCACACTGTCTAAGTGTAGGTAGATAATTATCATCATTTCATACCCTCCAAGTGTCGGCAGAGAATCGTCATACTTTTATACCCTATAAATATCAGCAGAGAACAGCCATCCTTGCACACCCTCAAAGTGTCAATAGAGAATAGGGTCTTCTTCAAAGATTTTCTCTCGAGCAACTAGAAAGAAGAAAATAAAGAGTATAACCAAAAACTAAAAGAAATTCTTAGCTTTGAGTAACCTTATGAACCCTTCACACTGCACTTGTAAGAACTCTCTCACAAACACTCTCCCAAACTCAATCTTTCACTTGCTCTTAAAAAATCATGAAGAACAACATTTTTCACATCGGTTTTAAATGACCTTTTATATGACAGACATGAAAAAATGTCCAGAAAATTAAAATTTTCCATTTTGAGAATGTATGATAGTACACTACGATCGTATATCGTACGTACGAATAGTTCAAAAACTATTACATACGAACCTTTTGTGAATCTGTAAAAACTAATTCATACATGATGATCATCTAATATGAACCGAGTTCATATAATATAAACAGTTAGAAAATTTTTCATCTTCGTCGGGATAAAGAGGGACCCCATATTTTCATACTCTGGATGGTGTCTGTACAAAGACGACATTGTACAATATGATCTGTTCAAAATTTTTAAAATTCGTTGGGACAAAAAGGGACCCATACAAATCATACTCTAGATGGCATCTGTACAAAGATTATATCGTACAATAAAATTCGTTCAAAAAAATAATGAATTCATCGAGATGAAAAGGGACCCATCCAATTCACACTCTAGATGATGTTTGTATGAAGGAAGCTTCATACAATATAATCAGTACATTTAGAAAAAATTTCTTCCTCTAGTTCATTTTACTACTAATAGAGGAAAATAACTGAACAAATCATCCTGTATAAAATGAGTTTGTACAGTACAATTAGTTTCAAAATTTTATAATTTTAAAAACTCCCCCTGTGTGTGTGTGTGCACAATTACATAATTACGATCACACTCTCTCAGACTCAATAAAATGAAAAATATAGATTTTATTTATAATGAACCCTAAATTTGATTTGAAGTCTTCAAGGATATGGAGTATGATTTCCCTAAAATGTAAGTATACACAAACAACAAAAATAATACATCCAAAATATGTTAGGAGAAATTGTAATTAAAAAAATAATACTTGGAATCATAAAAAATATACATGTGCATGAATCTTAATAATCTAAAAACTAAGTTGCAACAATCCCAACAATTTGTTATGAATATAGGAAGCCTAGACATATTTAAATAGATTGCCCGAATCTCAAAACTAATCTGAGCAAGGATAAAGTTGAGGAGAAAAATAATGTTATGAAAGGCAAGAAAAGACTATAGAGAGCTTTATATGCTGACTCAGCTTCATATTCCTTAGAAATAGAAGTAGAAGAGAAAGTTATAAACTTGTGCTTAATGGCAGACAAAGTTGATCATTTGGATCAAGAGGAGGTATGTAATTTATCCTATGAAAAAATATTTGAAGTTTCTGAGAAAATACATACTGCATATAGGAAACTCAAAAAATCGCATGCTAAATTGAACATAGTATATTTAAATTTACAAAAAGAGCTTGAAATCATTACGGACAATCATACATCCATAAATAGCAGCCACATAACATTATTAGATAAAATTGATAATATGAATAAGAAACATAATTTATTGAAAACATCCTATGCTGATCTTGAGAATTAATGTAAGGTGTTTATAAATGAATCAAATTAAAGAGAACATGACTTAACAAGTTGAGAATACTATTTTTAAAAATTATAAACTCATATCTTAAGGAAAAACTGAAAGCTTTTGAGGAAAATAAGACAGCCCCTAGGAAAGTGGTAGGTACAGGTATGATTGGAAATAAGAACAAATTTTTTAATGAAAATATATTATTGGTTGAAGGCTTAAAACATAACTTTTTAAGTATTAGTCAGGTTTGTGATAAAGGTTATACTATTAAATTTTTTCCTGCATGCTATATTATAAGCCAAAATGGAATTAATGTGTTGGATGAAAATAGGGTAAATAACAAATACATACTTGATTTAAACTTTATTAAATCTTTTAATGCTTTTATTTCAAAATAATCACTGAAGAATCATGGTTATGGCATGGAAGACTCTGTCATGCAAGCATGAGAAATCTTAAGAAGATTACCCAGAAAGAGTTGGTTTGAGAGATACCTCAATTAGACTTCACTAAGGATTGCTAGTGTGATGCATGTCATTAGGAAAACAAGTGAAGTCCTCATTTGAATCAATTAAAGATCTTAGAACTTGAAAACCACTAGAAGTTAGACACATAGATCTTTTTGGACCAGTTAGCACTATTAGTCTAGGAGGTAAAGTTTTTGGGTATGTAATTATTGATAATTATTCAAGATTCTCTTGGGCTAAATTCTTATTACATAAGAGTGAATTATTTGATAAATTTAGAAATTTTTCTACTTTGATTCTAAGGAATCTAGGGTGTGAAATTCTAACAATTCAAAGTCATTATAAAGGAGAGTTTAAAAATAAAAAAAAATGAAGATTTTTGCAAAGAGCAAGAAATTGATCACAACTTTTTAGCACCTAGAACCTCTCAGTATAATGGGGTTGTTAAAAAAAGTAATAGAACTGTAATAGAAGATGCTAAAGCCATGTTGGCTGAATTTTCACTTTCAAAATATTTTTTAGCTGAAGTGGTTAGTATGGCTTATTATATTCTGAATAAGGTGAACATTATATCTAAGTTAAATAAGACAACCTATGAACTTCTTAAGAAGAGAACACTTAATCTTTCATATTTATATGTCTTTGGATTAAGGTGGTTGTTCGTATAATGGTAAAAATCCTTTAGGAAAATTTGATTCTTAATTTTATGAAAAACTTTTTTAGGATATTCTAGTGTTGGTAAATCCTATAGTTTTTAATAAGAGGACTTTGATAGTTGAGGAGACCACATATATAATTTTTTTATAAATCTAGTATTTTTAAGAGCAAAGGTTTGAGGTAGAATATATTGAAGAGATCTCCTAAGGAATTGGATAAAAAAATCTTAAAGAGAATGTTGGGAAAGAAAATAAATTTCCTATAGAATGGAAATTTTTTAAAAGCCATCTTAAAGAAATTATTTTAGGTAAACCAAAGCTAAGGTGTTAGAACTAGGCATGGACTTAGTAAAAAAGTGGACCACTCTAATGTTATTTCAATGATTGAATCCACTAATATAAGTCAAACACTTTTGATGAATTTTGGATTTTAGCCATATAAGAAGAATTAAATCAATTTGGAAGAAATGGTGTTTGGGAATTGATTAAAATGCCTATAAATTAAAGTGTGGTTGGAACTAAGTGGGTGTTAAAAAACAAGATAAATGATTCAGGTGTAGTGATTAGAAATAAGGCAAGATTGGTGGCCAATGGGTATAATAAAATAAAAGGAATTGATTTGGAAGAAACTTTTGCCCTTATAGCCAGACTTGAAGCGATAAGGGTGTTACTAGCCTTTGCTTGTTTTAAAGGTTTTAAATTATTTCAATATTTGGGTTATTTATTTTTGGAAAAGAGTTTTGTTTATCTTGTCTTAAGTTACTTTTTTATTTGTACGGTATGAAATACTTTCATATTGTACAATTTCTATAGTCTGTACATGATATTTTCCTAAGTTGAGTAGATGAAAATGAGATTTTTGTAAGCATATCGTGTTGTACGATGACTTCTTTGTACTATACGATTCATTAATTTTCATTTATATGAATGGGATGCATTTTTCAATGAAAGTTATTCTCAAATTTCATATATACAAAATCACATTTTGTTTGTTTGATCATGTTGTCTATTTGTATATGGATGAACCTAACTGTTAGATACGATCATTATTATTCTAATCATCCCTAATGATATGTGTTCATTTGTATGATCGTACTGGTCAAAAAGCTATATGAAATGACTCACCAGGAAAGATAATTTATTAAAAGTTGTTTCATTTTTGGTAGTTTTTATTCATATATACAAAGTTATTTTTTCTCGTACAATCGTATAATCATATGTATGAACACATTTTTGTATAATACAATCGTGTCATTTTTCTTTAAACTGCAAGGTATTCGATGTTTTTCTTCACAATCTTCTTCAATCTCAAACCATCTCGTATTTTAACTCTCAAAATGGCTAGAAGCAGCAAGCGATCACGCACTTCTAAGACCCCTTCCTCTCATTCTAGTTAACTTGATGAGAACTTTTTCTTAAAAAATATTGAAGAAGAATACACTTATTTCTTTGAGGCAAAGATAACTACATCTTGTCTCCTAATCTAAAGAGAAATTAATTTTTTAGTAATGCCTCTTCTTGAACAAACTCAACTCTCTTTCATTCTCACTCTGATTTATGCTTACCATCATGAAACATTCCACTATTTACTTGCAAATATGAGATTGAATGAAAATCATACTAGGATATCTTCATATATTTGTAAACAACAAGTAGATATTATGAAGGAAGATTTAGTAACCTTCCTACACCTTAGAGATGAAGGGGTTATGGCGCACACATTGACTTCAAGGTTTTATTTTGACTGGTCTATAATTAATTAAACCCTTAGAGATGTTGCTTCAGTTAATCGCCTACCTCATGAACCTAAAGCTAGGATCATCCATAGTGTATTAAGGACTTCTATTATACCTAAATCTGGTGATAGTATCAATATAACTCCCTTACTTTCTATGGTCACATATCTCATCATGAAAAACACTCCTATAAATGAAGCTTAATTGATTATGGACTATATCTTTAAGCTTACCAATTTTATTCTTCCTCGTTATAGGATAAATAAAAATGTTACTTTAGAACATTTTTGTGGCCTATATTATACAAAATAAATACAAGTTTATTCATCATGATCCACCTACTCAGCTTTCTATCTATTTACTGATGCTTCCTTCCATTCTCTTTTTAACTGAGACCAAGGGGATGTGGGAGAAGAATTTAATGAAGGAGGACTTGCTCCTGCTCCTGCACTTGCACCTGCTCCTAGATCTGATCATCATTTCTATCAATAAATGCTCCAATGATTTGATAGACTCGAATCTCATTTTGATCAATGGTTTTATCAAATTGAGACTCACTTAAACCAATAGGACGCAAGATATAATAAAGATATAGGGTGGATCCAAGGATAGTTTGACTTGATCAACGCTTAAGTAGCTACCATCAATAGCTACTTTATGATGTTCACACCTCCTCAGCCACCTCCAGATTAGGGTCCTTCAGGATATTAGTTGCCATCTTCTGCTGTAGTTGTTGTATAATTTTTCTTTTTAGTGTTCATCAGATGGTATTTGGATGTTTGTACATTTGGTTTTGTTGAATTTATATTTGTATCCTTAGTTTGTTTTAAAAAAAGGAGAATAAAAAGTTGTTTATTTTTGTGTTGAGGTTAATCTTCTTAAATTGTTTTAAATTTCTATAGAATAATCAAATGTAGGTGATCTATGGAATGAAATTTTAAAATGCATTGCTCTACAAATTAATTTCATTGCAAAATTTAATTTCTCAATGTAGAATAAAAGATCATCTTCTTGTTCATATATACAAAAATTATTTAGCTATAATTATTGCAAAAGAGATGTCTTATTTATATTTTATTTCTTATTTAATGTGTTTATTTTTATTATTTATTGGATTTTGTCTTAAGATGTTTTGTTAATGGAAAGAACAAAAATGTAAAAAGATGCATAAAGTGTGTTAGGCTTTAAAAGATACACAAAATGTATCACAAGTTTAAAAAAAATGAGCAATATTTGTCAACAAATGAAAAGAGGCATAAAATTAGCCCAACCAGAAAAGATGTACAAATCATGTCAAAAATTAAAAAGATGTGCAATGTCCCCAATTGAAAGTTTCATACAGTTCATTCCTTGATCTTTCTATTTCTTACATAAATCCATTTTATCAATAATAATCTCCCCTATTGAATTATAAAATAATTAATCTTTATTTCATTATTTTTGAAATAATTATTTTTATTTGATATGTCTAAAATGAACAGTAATCCTGATTGACTTTTTATATCTTAATTATTCTTTGATTTAAAATATGAGACTTTCCTTTTTGCATAAGGACATTAATGTTGTCTTTTCAAATAGTTTAAAATCTTCTTCTTCTTTATCTATTAGACTTGCCAAAAGAAACTTGCCTTTTCAAGAAGTACTTCCCTTTTTTCTGCTGTCAAAAGGGGGAGTCATTATTTATTATTTATTGGTTTGATTTAATTGTGTGTGTTTGTTGTGTCTAGTGTGTATGTCTTTATTATTGTGTTTGATGTGTATGTTTTATTTTTAAATCTTATTGCTATGGTTGGTGGTGTATGTTTTATTTTTATATTTTATTTTAAAATTTGTTTATTTTTTTAATATGTTTTTGTTTTGATTTTGATTGAAATCCCTTATTTTTAATTGAGCATTCATTGAGGGGGAGCTTAGGAGAAAAAAGAACTTTAATGTTAATTTAAATAATATTTATTTTGTCAACATAAAAAAAGGAGAGATTATTGTAACATAGAATTCAAGATGAGTTCGATATATTGTGATTTTTTTATGATAACAAAATATTATTATTATGATTACTTTTTATCCTTGCATACATTGGATATATTTTCTTTTTATTATTTGTGCGTACTAACATTTCAGGAAAATCATACTTCAGACTATTGAAGACTTCAAGATAGAGTAGATTATGGTTTCATGTAATGAAGTCTGTGAGTTCCCTATTTTTTTTTTAGTCTGAGAGAATGTGATTGTAATTGGATAATCATATACACACACATAGTGGTGGAGTGAGTCAAATCTTAAAATTTTAAAACTAATCATATTGTATGATTCAAAATCATACATGATGATTTGTCATGTTATTTCCTCCAAAATAAAGTTAATCAAATCATGCATGAAATTTTTTTGTACTGTTCATACAGTACATTGGTGGTTTATACAAATGACTCATAGAGTACAAAATGGGTACATACTAGTTTGTCCCAAACAAACTCATTATTTTTTAACTGTTTGTACTGTAGAATTGAGTTTCATACATATAACTCATAGAGTATGAAATGGGTGCGTACCATTTCATCCCAAACAAACTCATCAATTTTTGAACTGTTGGTATTGTATGAAATATATGTTTATACAAATGACTCATAGAGTAGAAAATGGTACCATCCACATTCGTACCAAATGAAGCATTTTTTTTAATTATGCATACTATGTAATATTAATTCATATAGATGACTGGCATAGCACAAAAAGCGGTTCACACAGGATCATACTAGACAAATTAATTCAATTTTGAACTGTTAGAACAGTACGATGTCAGTTTGTATAGTCGATTAATAGAGTACAAAATCAAGCTTATATAGGATCATACCAAAATGAATTAATTCAATTTACAACAATTAATACATTACAATGTCATTTCATACAGATGTCTGATAGAGTATGAAATCATGTTCATACATAATCGTACAAGGATTTTTGAACTCTTCATATAGATGATCCTTGATCGTACCATACGATTTGAGTATGTTCCAATTATAATTTTTAATTTTCTAGATGGTTTTTCTTATCTTTCAAATGTAAGGGTCCTAAAAATAGACACTCTATATATTACTGCACTTGAAGTCTGTATAGGTTATTAGACCTAACGTAATTGTCCCAATGCTAACAAAGAGGGGGGGGGGGGTGAATTGGTAATTTAAAAAACCTCTTATAAATTTTATAAAAAACCATTTTATAATTTTTTACACAATTATAATTTTTATTAATCTAAAAACTTTTTAATAACAAAAATTTAAACGTGTAGAAAAATAAAAATGTAGTAAAAATAAGAAAATAGAAATTTATAGTGGTTGGATCCAACCAAACCAATGTCCACTCCCTGAAGACTCCCTCATCAGGTATTTCACTATTACCAAAGTGACTCTCATTTTTCTCCCATAATAAGGCGGATAAGCTTTTACAAAACACCTCTCTTCCACCAATCCCCGATGCGGTAGAGTACTTTCATCTTTTCACATTCTCCAAGTATCGATAGAGAACTGTCATCCTTTCACACTCTCCAAGTGTTAGTAGAGAACTGTGTCCTTTCACACTCTCTAAGTGTTAGTAGAGAATTGTCATCCTTTCACACCCACTTGATATTAGTAGAGAACTGTTGTCCTTTCACACCCTCCCGGTGTCGATAGAGAACTGGATCTTCTCGAAAGGTCTTCTCTCAAGTAACTTCAAAGAAGTAAGAGATTTGGCAAAATTAACAAATAGATCCTCACTTTTGGGCAACCTTATGAATCCTTCACAAATGCCACTTACAAGATCTCTCTCCACAATCTCAAACACTCTCCCAAAGCACTCTCACACTTGCTCTCAAAGAAAAAATGAAGAAGGATTCATCCACAGTTAGTTTTTAGGACAATATATATGAAAGGCACAAAAAACCATCCAGAAAATTGAAATTTTCAAATTAATCATCCATAATCATACAGTACAATCGACAATCATATGTATGTATAACTCCTGTGATGTGTGTGTACGGTTACCTAATTACAATCATACTCTCTCAGATAAAAAAAGTATAAAAAGTATAGACTTTAAAAATAGTAAACCATAATCTAATATGACTTGAAGTCTTCAGTAGTCTGGAGTATGATTTCCCTAAAATATTAGTACACATAAATAATATAATCAATATTTCTAATACATGTTAGGAGTAATAGTCTTCAATATAATAATATTTTTGAATAAACTAAAACACACATGATATGAAAACATATTTATGAAAAACTAAGTTGCAACAATCTCCCCCTTTCTATGATTGCAAAATAATTATTATTTGAGTTAATATTTAAAACAATTTTTCTCCTTAGCTCCTCCTAATTGAATGACCAACTAAATAACAAGGGGTTCCTATGAAGATAAAAAATAACAAACCTAAAAAAAAAACAAACAATAACTACTCAAATCAAAAAATAACTCGAACAAAAATACATACTAAAAACAACTCGAACAAAAACATGAATGTGAACAACAATTCAAACATACTCACGTTCACTCAAAACATTCAAAACATACACACATGCACTCAAAATATACTCATACACACACACATTCATAATACTGGCATAATACACATTATAAACATACATCAATCATCAAATATTATTCTCACTCTCCCTTTTGATAACATCAAAAAGGGAAGTACAACTGAAATGAAAGGTTTTTAAAGATAAACCAAAAGTGTTGATGGAGAAAAAGATTTTAAACCAATTATAAATATAATATTAATTCCATAATACTAAAAAAATTTAAAATTTTAAATCAAAGAACAACTAAGATAAAAAAAAGTCAATCATAGTCATTATTCATGCTAGACAAATTAAATAAAAATGATAATTGTAAAAATAATGAAATGAATGTTAGTTAACTTTGAATTTAATATTATATATGATTATTAATTAGACGAATTTGGATTAGAGATTGAATGATAGTTGAAAAAATGCAATAAAAATTTTGAATTGGAGACATTGCGCATCTTTTCAAATGTTTGTAGCATACTTTGTGCATCTTTTCTATTTGGGCTAATTTTGTACCTCTTTTCACTTTACGAACAATTGCACATCTTTCTTATTTTTGCAAAATTTGTGCATTTTTTTGTTTACTTTTTTGGGTCTTTCTAATATTAGTAATCTAAATTCAAATTTCACTAATAATAAAATAAACATATTGAAAAAGAAATTAAAAATAATAAGACATCAATCTTGCAACAATTATAGCTTAGTTATGTTTGTCTAAAAGAATATGAATTTCATCTGCTTATCTAAATCCATTTATAATTTTAATTTAAATTTTTTAAAAGATTAAATTTTGTAAAGAAATTAATTTATAGAGCAATGTAATTGATAACCATTTCAACGTTCTATTTTAAAAGTTTTTTCTCATTAAAGACACAAATATTTTAAGAAATATTACATGTTAATAAAACGTATCACATTGCATTGATTTTTCAAGTTCATACAATAACAAGATCAACACAAGACAATACTAACATATGACAATTCTAAAATCAAAATAAATACACCTCAACATCAAACATAACTACTCAGAAGCAAGAACAACATAGAGGTATAACTAGAAATCAAAGGGGCCCTGATTTGGAGGAGATGGCTGGTTGAACATTGAAAAGTAGCTATTCAACATAACTGCATTCGTGTTGACCTTATCAAATTTACCACAGAACCAACCTATATCTTCTTGATATCTTGCATCTTGCTGCTTTAAGTGATTCTTAATTTGATCGAAGAGTTGATCAAAGTGAGACTACATTCTATAAAAGTGTTGGACAATTTTCTGGTAGAAATTCTGATCAAGTCCATGTGTAGGTACTGGAGTAGGAGCTCCCCCTTCTTCCTCAAAATCATCACTCTCTGAACTTTGATCTAGCCCAAAAAGTGCCCGAAAATAAGCAACAGTGAATTAAATAGGAACTTTTATGCGAGAATCAGGATGGATAAGATTGTACTTCTTTTTTAGGATGTAGGTAACTAGATGTCATAAAGCCACATTTTTATTCCACTTATGATGTGGAAGTTCAATTTTAGAAAGATTGTAAATATAGTCCATGATGAGTTGGGCTTCATGAAAGGGTTTTTAAGTCATAATCAGATAGGTGACTGTAAATAAAAGTGGAGTCATATTTATGCGATCACCAGCTTTAAGGATAATTGACGTTCTCAAAACATGATGGATGGCCCGAGCATTTTGATTTAGAGTGTAAACCATAGACAAATGACACACATGGGAGATACCTCTAAGAGTTTAATTAATTTTAGTCCAATCAAAATTGTCTCTTGAGGTTAAAGCGTGGCCTCGAATCCCTTGGGTTCTCATATAAAGAAAGTTGCCTAAATCTTCTTTGGTAATTTCTACTCATTGTTTCTGAACATAAGAAGAAATCCTCATTAACTCTCATGTTGGCTAAGAAGTATTAGAAAGTCTCTTTGTGGTAAGCATATATGAGAGTAAGGATGAAAGAAAGTTTAGTCAAAGCAAACAAGGGCATGCTAGAAAAATGAATATCAGCCTGAATGAAAAGTCTAGAAGGGATTATTTTGGTAGTAGAAAATCTAAATTAAGCATCCTCATTCTCCTTAGATAAAAAGTTGCCATCCCTACCGTTTCTAAAAGTGGAACCCTTACAAGATGAGGTCGTTTGCTAGAACTTGTAATTCCTAGGATGAGGGCTCTAGAGAGTTTTGATATGGATATGAAAGTGAATGAAAATAATTTCAAAGACCTTCTATTTAAAAAAAAAATGACCTATCGTACAATATGAAACTTGAATTGTACATACGATTATAAAATCATACGAAAAAAATATATTTTCATACATACGAACAGAAACGACCAAAAATGAAATGGCTTTTTGTAAAATGCAATTTCTGAGGCATCCTTTTGTATAGGCTTTTTTGACCATACAATCGTAAAGACGAAAAGGTGTTTGTTAGAATATTAAATATTATTTTAAAGACAGTTAGGTTCATCCCCCACAAAAACAAACAACTAGATCGTACAGATAAAATAAAATTTTGTATATATGATCAACAATTAATAACTAACTCCAACTAGTAAACTATCCCCATGCATATATACAAAATTGTACAAATTATACAGTACAATGACATCATTGTACTATAAAAACCCTATGAAATACTATGTTTTATGGGCTCAACTCCGAAACCTACCATGCAAATGCTATAGAATTTTCATGGGGTGAAAAATTTTGTACAATACAAACATAATACTTATAAAACAAATCATGATAATAAAAAAATCTTCTCAAAACCAATCTTTTTTCATCAAGTGACATGCTTCATAGTGAAAAAGAAAATTGAAAAATACACAACTAAATACAAAAAAAATAAACAAAACAAAGAAATAGAGACAAACAAAACATACACATATTTACAACCCATCAAGTTCGTAGAATTTGCAATTTAAGCATTAAGATCAATCACACCTAACCTGATTCTTAAGGTGTTAAAAGTGTTAAAGGCCAATGGTTTTGTTAAAATATCCACAAGTTAATTTTTCATAGTAATGTGATTCAATTTAATCTCTCCCTTAGCTACATGATCTCTAATGAAGTGATGCTTTATGTCTATATACTTTGTTCTAGACGGTTGAATATGATTATTTAAAATGCATATGGTAGTAGTATTATCACAAAAATTTAAAATTATGCAAATTGAAAATCCTAAATTAATTATTTATTATTTCAATAGAAGAACTTATACCACACAATTACCTAAGGCAATGTATTCTGTTGCAATCCATGACCCCGAGTTTGAGATTTTGATGATGACAAATAATATCGCCTGAACTACTATTCATTGAATATCTTTATTTTTTGCTATTATCTGTTAGTACTAACATTTCAGGAAGATTATAAGTTACTCAGGACAGCAGGAAGACTCAAGACTGGGTAGAGTAGGAGTGTGAGTCTGTATCATGATAATTTTTAATTTATTTTATTTTCCTTTTTCTTGAGTTTGGCCATAAACTGCATGTAAGTCTGAGCAACCATGCACATACATAGGGGGAGAGGATTTTAAAAAAAATTGTATTTTTTTTATGTTGATCATACTGTATGAATTTATATCGTACTGTACGATCTGATCTGGTTGAATTGTATTTCTGTGTATAGGTTGTTCTGTATGATTTGTATCATATTGTACGATGTGTTACTAATCCAAAACCCTAGCCATCAGATTAGTTTAAGTAAGTTTATTAGCCGTTAGTACTGTACGAAGGTATTCGTACAGTATTATTTATTTTGAATACTTACTTAAATTAACCCGTGATTAGCAGAGTAAATCAAGGTTTAATCATTGATTGGTACTCATACTGTACAAACATGTTCATACTATACGATGAATAGAGACAAGTTTTGATCATCCTGTATTTCATCCTGGACGATCTCTTATTTTTTCCTAATTATATTGTACGATGTATATCATACCATAAGATGTATAGAGATGAGTTTTGATCGTGCCGTACTTTATCCCGGACGATGCCTTGATTTTGACTATTTATATTATACGAAGTAGGTAGTACCCAACGATGTACAGAGGCAAGTTTTGATTGTCCTGGCAATCCTCCTATACGAATAGAAGCGTTGATGATCGTACTGTACAATTATAAATCATACTATATGACTTTATTTAGAAATTTTTTGAACTGTTCGTAAACCTTCATACTAGGACTAAGCCTGTTATACCAATTATACTATACGATGGTAAATCATAATGTACGATAGTAACGTCTACTTTGAAAATTTTAGGGATTTTGGAGCCTATTTTAAGTATCAAAATAGTAATGTTTTTGGGTGTGATAGAAAGAGGGAAACGTGATTAGAGAAAGAATCCTTGGTAGAGAGCTCTTGAGAAGTTTTTGGGGTTTTAGAGAGGAAGGAGAGGGTTAGCTTGGTGAGGGAGAAGTAGTGTGAGGGAGATCACACGGTTGCTCTGTTCTTGCTGCATCTTGCTCCTCCTGTGGCCCGAGAAGAACTTGTGTGAGGCTCTCTAAGGAGGAGACCCTTCTACATCCGTGTCCTTGAAGGTACTCTGCCTTCTCCAGGAGGGAGAAAAATGATGAAGGTATGCTGCCGTTGCTAGGAGAGTGAGAAAAGCGCTTGGCACTCCGCCACACCGGATTAGTGAAAGTGAGTCTTGTAAGGGCTTCTCCACCTTGCCGAGGGGGAAAAAGGAGAACTATAGTTTTATAGTGAAATTTGAAATAACTAGATCGATAAGGGGGGGGGGGGAGAATTGTGAAAACTTTGTAGCAATAAATAAAACTTAAGCAGGAGTTTTAATTTTTTTATGTTTTTAAATTTGTAACATGAAAATTTAAACTACTACGAAGGAAAACCAATTGAACTCAATGTTCAACAATAGAATCATTTTCTTCCACAAATTTCACCAAGCAAATATTATGAAAATTAAGTGCAAGCAAATGTAAATATCGATAAGGAAAACACACACCGAAATTTTATAGTGGTTTGGTCAAACCATGACCTATGTCCACTCACCAGAGACTTCCGCTCCGAGAATTTTACTACAAACAATAGCTTTTCTTTTGCTCCCTCAGCAAGGCAGAGAAGCCTTTATAATACTCCCTTTCACTAACCCCGCGTGGCGGAGTGCCAAGCGCTGTTTTCACCCTCCTGGCGACGGCAGAGAACCTTCTAATTTTTTTCCCTCCTGGAGAAGGCAGAGTACCTTCGAGGTCACGGATGTAAAAGTGCCTCCCCCTCAGAGAGCCTCCCACAAGTTTATTCCGGGGCATAGGAGGAGCAAGATGCAGCAAGAATAGGGCAACCGTGTGATCTCCCTCACACCTCTTCTCCCTTACCAAGCTCACCTTCTCCTTCCTCTCTCAAACCCTAAAAACTTCTCAAGATCTCTCTCCCAAGGATTCCCTCTCTAATCACATTCCCCTCTTTTTGTCTCTCTAAAAAATCTTACTAATTGTATACATAAAGCAGGCTCCAAATTTCCTGAAATTTTCAAAGTAGCCGTTACAATCGTACAGTACGATTTCACATCGTACAGTATGATATGTATAAATAGGCTTCATCCTGGTACGAAGGTGTAAGAATTGTTCAAAATCTAATTGTACAGTATGATACTAAATCATACGGTATGATACTATGCTAAACAAGTATCTTTGTAAGCCCCTAATTGATAAGATAGTGAAAAAACTTATTAGATGGAAGATGAAGCTCTTGTCTATGGCTGGAAGATGCCATCTTGTCAAGTCCACGCTCCTCACTCTTAGTGTGTACTGGAATTAAGCCTTTAGCCTGTTGGTCTCTGTCATGAAGCACATTGAGTCTCTTGCATTACGCTTCCTAACTAGTGCCGAGGTCGTATAGGATGGTAGCTGGTATGAGAAAATGTCATCTCTATTCATCGTATGGTACAATCCACATCATACAGTATGAATGGTCAAAATCAAGGCATCATCATGGACGAATTTCGGGATGATCAAAAGTCGTCTTTGCTCATCATAAGGTATGATATTCATCGTACCGTATAATGAGACAAAAATAAGGGATCGTCCAGGACGATCTTCGGGATGATCAGAATTCGTCTCTGTTCATCGTATATTATGAATGTGTTCAAATAGTATGATTTTTAATTAGTAATTAAGCTTGATTTATTCCACTAATCACAGGTTAATTTAAGTAAGTATTTAAAATAAATCCTACAGTACGAAGTTATTCGTATAGTACGAATGATAGAGAAAAACTTACTTAAGTTAATTTGACGGCTAGGGTTTTGGATTTGTAACGCATCGTACAGTACGATAGTATTCGTACGGTACGATATATTTTCAGAAATCATTCTACAAGCTCGGATCGTACAGTACAAAATAAAGTCGTACAGTACGATCACAAGAGAAAGAATATATATATATATATTATTATTATTATTATTATTATTATTATTTAATAGAAAAAGAAAATACGAACTAGATAAGACAAAAAAAGAGATGAAATGCATTCTATTGAAATGCAAAAGGAAACTACAACATAAGCAAACTACAACAACATTCTCCCCTTTTTGACAGCACCAAAAAGAGGAGCAAACAACACTAAGAAAAAAAAATACAACACATACACTTCAAAGGGAAGGATCCTGATTACTTGGAGGTGGAGGTGGGTTATGCTGAAAATAGTGAAGGATTGTGTCAAATTGTTGATCAATTGCGGTGAAGCGTTCCCCAAACCATTACATGTCGGTCTCGTGTTGCTGATGTTGCTCTTGTATGTGCCTAATGAGATGAGTCTGAAGTTGGTCGAAATGTTCGACGAAATCATCGTGAGGATAAGCTGGTATAGGTGCTCGGGGTGCTGCATGTCGTTCTTATCCATTTTGCTGAGGTGGATCGTATAGTATGAAGGGGATTCATCATAAAGTACTAACACCAATTATATCATACCAAACTGAGTTAATTCATCCCAATTCGTTCACTGACGTGGATCGTACAATATGAAGAAGAGATATCGTACTATAAGATAAGCAATAATGTCGTACTAGATGGATTGAATGCCAGCCAGCTGTATCATATAGTACGATGGAGATCGTATAATACGATCAACAGAGGCAAAATTTACCTATGGTTATGTTTTGTGTAGATTTAGATATATCATACAGTACGATATAGGATTGTACAGTACGATAATGAAATGTCAAATTTTGTGGTTTTGTGCAGTGAGTGTGTGATGATAAGGAACAACCTTAGAAGAGATTTTTTTTCTTTTTTTTTGTGTTTTATACATTAATGTCTATGTCACCTAATCTAGTCCTCAAGGTACTGAAGGTACCTAATGCTGGTGGTTTTGCGAATATGTCAGCCAATTGATCTCCTGTAGCGATATGATGCAATTATATATCTCCATTAGCAATGTGATCTCGTATGAAATGGTGTCTAATGTCTACGTGTTTCGTTTGAGAGTGCTGAATTGGGTTCTTAGAGATACAAATTGTACTTGTGTTGTCACACATGATTGAGATGGCTCCTACAGGTAAGACAAGATCAAGAAATTGTTGTTTTAACCATAGTACTTGTGCAACGCAACTTCCTACTGCAATATATTCTGCCTCGATCGTGGAAAATAGTACTGAGTTTTTCTTCGTACTGAACCAAGAAACTAATGATTCTCTTATAAATTGGCGGTACCAGAGGTGCTTTTTCTATCTATCCTACATCCTATAAAATTAGAATCTGAGTACCCTCAAATTTCAAAGAAAGTGCTGTGCCTATGATACCAAATTCCTATGTTTAGGGTGCCTATTAGATATCTAAGAATTCTCTTGACCGCAGTTAAGTGAGACTCAATAGGATCAGCTTGAAAGTAGGCACAGAGGCACACACTAAACATTATGTCTGTTCTACTGGCAGTCAGGTAAAGAAGGGATCCAATCATTCCTCTATATTTTTTCTGATCTACTAATTTTCCACTAGGATCTTTATCTAATTGAATTGTTGAGCTCATTGGAGTGTTCATGGGTTTAGCAATATTCATTTTATATTTTTTTCAAAATATCCTTAATGTACTTTGTTTGGCTAAGAAATGTTCCGTTATCCATTTATTTTACACTAAAGCCAAGAAAGTAATTAAGTTCTCCCATCATGCTCATCTCAAACTCATTACTCATTATTTTTTAGAATTCATCACACAAGTTTTTATCTGAAGATCCAAATAAGATGTCTTCCACATATATTTGAATAATGAGAATTTCATTTTTGATCTTTTGTAAAAAGAGTGTAGTATTTACACTACCCTTTTCAAATCCTCTATCTAATAGGAATGAGCTAAGTCTTTCGTACGATGCTCTAGGTGCTTGCTTTAATCTATACAGTGCCTTTTTTAATTTAAATACATTGTTTGGAAATTGTGAACTTTCAAATCTGGGGGGTTGCTCAACATATACATCTTCCTTAATTACCCTGTTCAAAATAGCACTCTTTACATCCATTTAATATAGTTTGGAGTTCTTGAAACAAGCAAATGCTAAGAGCACTCTTATGTCTTCTAGTCTAGCAACAGGGGCAAAGGTTTCTTAAAAGTCTATTCCCTCAATCTTGTTGTACCCCTTAGCTAATAATCTAGCTTTATTTCTTATTATTGTACCTAAATCATTCACCTTATTTTTGAAGACCCATTTTGCTCCAATAACACTTTGTTCTTTAGGTCTCTTGACTAACTCCCAAACATCATTCCTAATGAATTGTTTCAGCTGTTCTTGCATTGCTAGAATCCAGAATTCATCTTCTAAGGCTTGATCTATACTTGTAGGTTCTATCATAGAGATGAATGCTGAATGACTAACCTCTTTCCTAAGTCCATGCCTAATTCTTACACATTCTGAAGGGTCTCCTAAAATTAAATTTTTAGGATGACTAGAAGAATATCTCCATTCTCTAGGCAATCCTTACTGAGGTTCTACCCTTTCTCCTAAGGTCATAATCTCTACTCTTTGAATTGCCTCTATTTTATCATCTTCAATTTTATTTTTGGAGGGCTTATATGATTCACCGAATACTACATGGGTGGACTCTCTACTACTAGGATTATCTTATTAAAGATTCTATAGGCCTTACCTATAGATGAATAACCTAAGAAGACACCCTCATCGGACTTGAGATCAAATTTTTTGAAGGGAAGTTTGCCATTATTCAAGATGAAGCACTTGCACCCAAAGACATGTAAATGTGAAAGATTTGGTGTCCTACCCTTAAGGAGTTTTATTCAGCTTAGATCTAATGTTTACCCTATTTAAAATATAACACGCTGTATTGACTGCTTCTGCCCAAAACTATCTAGGATGGGTGTACTCCAATAACATTGCCCTAGCAGGTTCTACCAAGGTTCTATTCTTCCTTTCTACTATACCATTTTGTTGAGGTGTTCTAGGGGCTGAGAAATTATGTTCTATTCCTATCTCTTGATAGAATGATTCAAATCTATCATTTTGAACTCTCCACCATGATCGCTATGGATCGTTGAGATTTCACAACCTAATTTTTGTTGAATCCATGTGGAGAATACCTTAAATTCCTCAAAAGACTTATTCTTATGTGCTAGAAAACTTACCCAAGTGAACCTAGTAAAGTCATCTACAATCACAAATCCATAATTTTTTCCACCTAGGCTGGCTATACTAACGACTCCAAATAAGTCCATGTGTAGGATTTCTAATGGCCTAGAGGTGATCACATCTTTAATTGAATGAAATGATGATTTGATTTGTTTTCCTAGTTGGCAAGCATCACATAAATGGTCCTTAGTGAAATCTAACTTAGGTACGCCTCTAACTAGGTTTTTCTAAGTGATGTTTCTAAGTGTTTTCATACTAGCATGGCATAATCTCCAATGTCATAGCCATGAGTCATCTACTATTGTTTTCAGACAAAATGAATTTGAACTATCAATGCAATCAAGGTCTAATATGTAAAAATTGTTCATTCATTTTCCTTCTAAAACTAGTTTATCATTTAAAGTAATCATGCATTTGTGAGACATAAATTTAATATCAAAACCTTTGTCATATAATTGACTAATGCTAAGTAAGTTATGCTTTAAGCCATTAACAAATAAGACATTTTCAATTAAAAAATTCTTAGCATTACCAATAATACCTGAGCCTATCACTTTCCTGGTAGTGTTGTCTCCCAATGTTACTTTGCCTCTAGTTTCGATCTCCAGTATAATGAACTTCTTCATATCTCCAGTCATGTGCCACGAGCAGCCATAATCTATGTACCACATGCTCTCACTAGGTCTTTTGTGAGAGGATCCCTATAATTTCATTCAAGTATTAGATTTGGGAACCCAAGTGAGTTTGGGTTCCTCCTTATGCCTGCATGAATGAGATGTATGCATGCTATGCTGTGATTGATGCACTTTAGGTCTCCATACTAAGTGTGTCCTACGAAGAATTGTGCAAGTGCGGGCTATATGACCTATCATGCCACAAGAGAAGCACTTAACACCAAGAAATAGATTCACTAACCTATGTGGGTGGTGATGCCTCTTCCTAAAGTTGTATGATGCATGTTGTGTGAAAGTTCGTTAGGGATGTTAGGTCCTATGAATTGGTCCAAGGCTATTTAAGAGAGTGAGATGAATCAGTATTTAAAACAAAACTCAAACTTAAAACCAGAACTAAGATTCACCACAATGAAAACCAAAGTGTGGAAATTAAATGCGGAAGTAATAAAAGAAAAAACACACCAGATTTATAGTGGTTTGGTCAAACCTTGACCTACGTCCACTCCTTGGAGGCACTCTCCAAGTATTACACTAAACTAAGTGTCTCTCCTTTAGCCCCCACAGCAAGGCGGAGAAGACCTTACATAATCACTTCCACCTTCCCTAGTGCGGTGGAGTCGTCGGGTCCTTTGACACCAAAGAGATCTTCTTCTTGGGTGAACTTTGCTAGAGACAAGCCTTGAATCCGACGGTATTAAGGTGCAAGCCTGCTGGAGCAACCGTGTGGAATCCCCCTCCACACTACCTTGAATCCCCCCTCACAGGATCTTCTCCCTCTCTCTGACTTCACCCGTTCCTCACTCCCTTTCAAGCTCTCTCTTCAAGTTTTCCCCAAAAGAATGAAGCTAAAATGGCTGCCAAAGACACTTACAAAGTGTCATGTCATAGCTTAAATAGAAGATCTCAAAATGAGCTCATTAATGTAAGTTGCCGACATTATCATCTAGGATGATAGGTATATCGTCCTGGCCGATCAGCATAAATTAAGCTCAATCAGCCCGGGACGATTTGGGACAATCATAAGAAAATTAGTTACATCGTCCAGGCCAATACCATATCATCCTGGAAGATTAGTTTAAAACCAATTTCAATCATCCTGATCATCGCCCGAAATAGAAGTTGGCCGATGTAAATCGTCCAGGCCATCATCTCGACCGATCCTGCGATCGTCCCGGACAATGTGGATATCATATTGGCCGATTTCATAAAATAAAGATTATATAATCTGATCATGGTGGCTGATTCTTTCTTAATTGAGCATATTGTCCTGGCCGATACAAGTATCGCCTAGGCCGATAGGCTTAATTACGGCTGCTTTAATAAGGATGCCCTAATTAGGGTTTCTGCTTTTTGATCGATCATCCAGGACGATATAAATATCTTCCTGGACAATGTTACTAAAAACAGTAAACTTTAGGGAACATCAGAAAATCTTCCAAGTTATAAATCATCAGGAGTCACACTAAAATAACAGACTCAAGAAAGGAAAAAAGGGTACAAACTGACTCAGATCTAATCTAACCAATCTTGAGCTAGTTCCAAATTGTAGTCTAATCATGTGGACCTGAAATGTTAGTAGATAAGGCAGTCGTAGAGAAATAAGAGTGGTCTCTATCATCAAAATCATAAACCATGAAAGTAGATCCGCAACACTATGTTTGGGGTTAACTAGGTTGGGCTAATGTGAGTGATGCAATTTCTTTTTCTAGTTCTTTGATTTTTTTATTTAAAAGTGTTATTTTTATATGTCAATCCATGAAATTCTATTTTTAATAAATGCTCACTGTGATATACTTCTAATGCAAGTTTGTCTAGTCGATGAAAAGCCTCTTCTAGTTCAACATGAATGGTTTTTAAGGTTTCATCCATTTCAGTTAGTTCAATATTCTTCCTATTTAATGCGTCGTACTTAATAAGAAGTAGCATATGATCTCTATCTAAATTAGAATTTTCTTTGACTAAGTTAGCATGTTCAATTTGTAAACTACTAAACTCAATATTAAGACTAGTAAGCATCTTTTTCAATTTCCTATACGAGTCATGAATTTTTTCAGAAATGAGTAATAAATCTTCATATGAAAGTTGACATACCTCATCTTGATCCGATTAATCAAGATTATCGTTAGCCATTAGACGAAGATTTGTTACCTCCTCCTCTGCTTCTTCTTCTGACGATTTTGAGGCAGAGTCAGCCCAAAAAGCTTTTTGTGTCTTCATTTTTTCTTTCCTATACCTGACTTTATCCTCACTCTTTTCCTTAGCTGGTTGGCTCTTTAAGTTGGGGTAATCAGCTCGAAGGGGACCTGGCTTCTTGCACTTAAAACAGATCGTGTTAGATGAAACTTTATTAAACTTAGAGCTTTAATCTTTATTCCAGCCGTTCAGATGACACCTTTGTTTTCTCTTTAAGAAGTTCTTGAACTGTCGTGTCATCAAGGTTATATCATCTTCTTCCTCCCCTACAGAGCTGTCACTTTCTGAATTGTTTGATTTTAAGGCCACCATTCGCTCCTTCTTTTCACCTGTATCACTTTATCTTTGACTCACTCCTTGGTCGTATGCAATGAGTGACCCAAGGAGATTATCAATAGAATAAATGTTAAGATCTTTAGATTCAGTGATAGCAGTTATCTTAGCATTGTAGGAACTAGGTAAGCATCTTAGAATCTTATTAACTTTCTCAGAATTTCAAATCTCTCTACCTAATGCATGCAAGGATGTCATTATTTGGGTGAACCTAGTGTACATATCAAATATTGTCTCACTAGGTTTCGTACGAAAGAGTTCATAATCATGCAATATAATGTTAAGCCTGGACTATTTTACTTAACTTGTTCCTTTGTTTGTAAAGCACAATCTATCCCAAATCTCCTTACCAGTAGCACAGGTAGAAACTCTCATAAAATCCTCAGACTTTAATGCATAGAAAAAGCAATTTAAACACTTAGCATTCAATTGGGATAAATCCCTATGCTCATTGCTCTGTTCAATAAAAGGTACTGGAGTTTTCACTCCATTCATAGTTTTAATGGTGCAATATATCCATTATTGACTAACATCCACATGCGATAATCAATAGACTGTAAAAAAGTAGACATTCTAATTTTCCAGAAATCAAACAGAATGTTATCAAAAAGAGATGGATGTGTTATTGAATAACCCACCACAGTATTACAATTACCAAAATGCGACATGATCATTTTTTTAAGATTTTCTAAAACATTATTTTTGAAAATAGGATCTGATACCAATTGAAATAACTACATCGACAAGAGGGGGGTGAATTGTGAAAACTTTGTAGCAATAATTAAAACCTAAGCAGGAGTTCTAATTTTTTTATATTTTTAAATTTTTAACATAAAAAATTAAACTACTACGAAGGCAAACCAATTGAACTCAATGTGCAATAATAGAATCCTTTTCTTCCACAAATTTCACCAAGCAAATATTATGAAAATTAAGTGCAAGTAAAAGTAAATAGCGATAAGAAAAAAGTACACCAAAATTTTATAGTGGTTCGGTCAAATCCTGACCTACGTCCACTCTCTGGAGTCCTCCGCTCCGAGAATTTCACTACAGACTATAACTCTCCTTTTATCCCCTCGACAAGGCGGAGAAGCCCTTACAATACTCCCTTTCACCAACCCGGCGTGGTGGAGCGCCAAGCACTGTTTTCACCCTCCTGGCGATGGCAGAGAACCTTCTCATTTTTCTCCCTGCTGGAGAAGGTAGAGTACCTTCAAGGTCACGGATATAGAAGAGTCTCTCCCTCAAAGAGCCTCCCACAAGTTCTTCCTGGGCCACAGGAGGAGTAAGATGCAGCAAGAATGGAGCATCTGTGTGATCTCCATCACACCTCTTCTCCCTCACCAAGCTCACCTTCTCCTTCCTTTATCAAACCCTAAAAACTTCTCAAGAGCTCTCTCCCAAGGATTCCCTCTCTAATCACGTTCCCCTCTTTTTATCTCTCTCAAAAAGTTTACTAATTTGATACATAAAGCAGGCGCCAACTTTCCTGAAATTTTCAAAGTAGTCGTTTCAATCGTACAATACGATTTCACATCGTACAGTACGATATGTATAAAAAGGCTTCATCCTAGTACAAGGTTTACGAATAGTTCAAATATAACCGTACAATACAATAATAAATCATACGGTATGATACTCAACACTATTGCTCATACAGGATGATAGCCGGGACGAGCAAATGTCATCTCTGTTCATCGTATGGTTTGATCCACATCGTACAGTATGAATGGTCAAAATTAAGGCATCATCTAGGATGAATTCTGAGACGATCAAAAGTCATCTCTGTTCATCGTATGGTACAATATTCATCATACCGTATGATGAGACAAAAATAACAGATTGTCCAGGACGATCAGAATTCGTCTCTGTTCATCGTATAGTACAAATGTGTTCGTATAGTATGATTTTTAATTAGTAATTAAGCCTTGATTTATTCCACTAATCACAGGTTAATTTAAGTAAGTATTTAAAATAAATCGTACAATACGAAGTTCTTTGTACAGTACAAACAGTTGAGAAAAACTTACTTAAGTTATTTTGTGGCTAGGGTTTTTTATTTGGAACACATCGTACAGTACGATTGTATTCATACGATACGATCTATTCATAGAAATTATTTCACAGGCTTAGATCATACAATACAAAATAAAGTCGTACTGTATGATCACTAGAGAAAGAAAATCTATATTTTTTTTACTTTTAAAATCCTCTCCCCCTGTGTGTGTGTATGGTTGCTCAGACTTACATGCAGTTTGTGGCCAGACTCAAGAAAATAAAAAATAAAATAAATAACAAATTACATTGTCAGACTCATACTCCTAATCTAACCAGTCTTGAGTCTTCCTGTTGTCCTGAGTAGCTTGTGATCTTCCTGAAATATTAGTACTCACACGGACAATGGTAAACAATAAATAATATTCAATGAATAGTAGTTCAGGCAACATTATTTGTCATCATCAAAATCTCAAACTCGGGGTCATAGTGTTGCAGATTTGGTTTCATTAATTATGGTTTTGATGATAGCAAACAATACGACTGCCTTTTTTTACTAACATTTCACGGCCAAGAGATCAGACGACAAACGAAACTTGCTCAAAGATTGTGTAGATTAGGGTTGAGTCATTCTGTAACTTTTCTTTTCCCTTTCTTGAGTCAATTGTAATCTTGGAAGTGTCTGATGCTAAGTAACCCTAAACACACACACTTGAGTGATTCTTTTCTTAACTGATTTAGAATTTCTATTTTTACTCACATCTTCCCAGACAATATAAATATAGTCCTGGATGATTGGGTTTAAAACAAAAACCCTAATCAAGACTCTAAGTCAAGGAAGCCATCATTAGGATAGCGGCTTAGACGATACATGTATCTACCAGGACGATATGCTCAAAACAGAAAGATTTCACTGATATGATCTATTTAGGCATTCTTGGATATCGGCCAGGACGATCGTGTATCGTCCTGGACGATTTGATACAATTATGCCTAAATTGATCATATAATTAAGGAAAGAAATTAAGGATGATTGATGCAATCACATCGTCCATGACGATCTCAATATCGTCCGGGATGATCTGTTCAAAAACCTTAGTTACTTCTGGATGATCAACTCCGGTAAGATCATATCCAGGGCGATGTTCTGGATGATTTACCTCTGATTTGAACTAATCGTCCGGGATGATCGTGAGATCATCCGGGATGATCAAGCTAATTTTGAATCGTTCACCCCTCCTATGATCGTCCAGGACGATCAAGCTAATTTTGAATTGTCCAGACCTCCATTCAGGGCGATCTTCAATATGATAGTCCATGATTTGTACTGATCATCCAAGACGATATCCATATCATCCAGGACGATAATGTCGGTTCTTGAAATTCTATTTAAAGGATCCGATTGTTCTCATGCATAAGACCTTGAGTGCTGCTGTCTTGACCTAAGAGAGCCTTGGGAGAAGGAGAGAGAGAAAGAGAGGAACTTATGAGGGGGAGTTTGTGAGAGGGTTTATAAGGGTTACTCCTAGCAAGTTTCCAAGTCATCATCTCCGGTCTTCGTCCTTCATTCTTGGTAGGTTCTTGGGAAGCCTACTTCAGTAAAAGGTCCGGGTTCTCTGCCCACTTCAGGAGGAAGCAAAAGGAGTCGGTTCTCTGCCCGCTTTAGGAGGAAGTAAAAGAATTCGGTTCTCTGCCGCACTGGGGTTGGTGAAAAAGAGTTGGGTGTAAAGGCTTCTCCACCTAGTTGTGGGAGCTAAAGGAGAGACACTTACTTAGTGCAATACCTGGAGGGCGCCTCCAAGGAGTGGACGTAGGTCAAGTTGACCGAACCACTATAAACCCTTGTGTTCTTTTTTCTGCTTTCGCATTTTAATTTTTCGCAATTATTTTTCTGTGGTGATTTTGGTTTGTGCTTATTGTGATTTGATCTAAGAAAGATTTTTAAATTACCAATTCACCCCCTCTTAGTTACCCTCGGGCTAGTTCTCAAGGGCTTAACACCCTTAACGAACTTTCAAGTGGTATCAGAGCGGGATTCATAAAAATTGAGATTGAAAACTTTTTGAATTTGGATCCATGGCTAACTTTGGGAATCATAATACAATGGAAGGATATTCTATTACACGACCTCCTTTGTTTCACAACCTTTTTTTTTATTTTGAAAAACTCGCATGTCTACTTTTTTACGATCAACTGATTATCGCATGTGGATGCTTATTAAAGAAGGATGTTCTCCACCTTCTCGTGAACTTAATGGAATTAAAACCGAAGTTCCTTTTACTGAATGGACTTTTGATGAAAGAGATTTAGCTCAACTTAATGCGAAGTGTTTGAATTATTTTTTTTTGTGCTTTAAAATCTGAAGATTACATGCGTGTTTCTACTTGCTCTACTGGAAAAGAGATTTGGGATAGGTTATGCATTACTTATGAAGGAACCAATGAAGTGAAACAATCTCGTTTGAATATTCTCTTGCATGATTATGAACTTTTCGTATGAAACCTTCTGATTCAATTTTTGATATGTATGCAAGGTTTACTCAAATTGTAACTTCTTTGCATGTCTTAGGAAGAGAACCTTCAAGCTATGAAAAAGTGAACAAAATTTTAATATGCTACCCTTCTTCTTTTGATGCTAAAATCACTGCAATCACTGAATCTAATAATTTGAACACTTATTCGATTGATAACTAACTTGGCTCACTCATTACTTTCGAGCAAGGGATGAATTAAAGAAATCTTAGTGCAGGTGAGAAAAGAAAGGAGAAAACTGTGGCATTAATGGTGAACAACACTAACTTTGATTCTTCCGGGTCTGAAAGCGATGACATTGCCTTAATCACAAGGCAATTCAAAAGCTTTCTAAGGAAGAGTCACAAGCATCATTAAAATTGGAGAAAATGTTAGGATGACAAATATTCTAAAGGATCTTCTGATGTTGTTTGTTTTGAATGCAGGAAGCCTGAACATGTTAGAGCGGATTGTCATACAATTCAAGATCACTCAAGAAAAGAAAAGGGTGAGGAAAAACCCAAGCTCATGAAGAACAAGAAGAGAGTTCAAAAGGCGTTATGGGCAGAATCTGAGTTTGATTCCTCTGAGACTGAGCCTGAGGAAGAGACAACAAACTTGTGTTTAATGGTGGAAGATCATCTTGATCAAAGTGATGAACAAGAGGTATATAAACGACCTTATGATCAATTGTTCAAAATTTGTGAGAAAATTCATGCATCATACAAAAAACTTAAGAAAACTCATGCTAGTTTGAAGTTGGAGCTTTTGAATATACAAAAAGAGCATGAAATTATTCTCAAAGATTATTCTACGATTGATTCAAATCACATGGCTCTTTTTGATGAATTTAATGATTTAAACAAAAAGCATTCATAATTAATTGATGAGCATGATGCATTAAAAGTTTCACACACCTCACTCAAATCTGATTTGAAGAAATCTAAAGAGATAGAGCGCAACTTGAGGATTGATAATAATGCTTTAAAAAAATACTAACAAGAGGCTTAAAAATGAATTGGACTCACTTAAGACAAATTGGATGACACCCATTTTTGATCTGAAGCCAAAAACTAGGAAGAGGCATAATAACCCAAACCATTTAAGAAATCCTTTTTCTGGAGTTAGATGTTTTTCATGTGGCATGCTAGGACATATCTCACACACTTGTACTATTCACCGTAGTACACATTGGGTGTGGAGACCAAAATTGCATGATTCACAGCATAGCACTCATGCATTATATTCTACCTTTCATAAGAAGGGACTCAAACCCGTTTGGGTTCCTAAATCTAACAGTTGTTGATTCTTGCAGGACTGCTCTCTCCAAAGACCTCGTGAGAAGCATAGGATTCTTGGACAAATGGAGGCTTGCAGCTCATAATTGCTTAAACTTGTTGCTTCATAAATTCTTGATAGGCATTGATTGATTAGTGTTATTTTTTGTTTTCTTTTTCTTTTCATGCTAGTTTTTGTTCTAGTTGTTTGATTTTATTTTAACTTTGGTTTCTATATGATGATTTTTTTAAGCTTTTAAATTTTTGAGATTTAAAGCCAATGACTAGCATCTCTAAATCAGTTAAAGGGAGAAACACCGTTGATGGTTTTCCTTCTTCTAACCTCTTTTAGTGGTATAATTTTTCTTTTCTAAACAAAAGTCTATCTCAAATTAACAACTGGTTTTTGAAATTAAGATCTTTTTTATCTTGCTACAGCAATCTGCCTTATATTTATAATATCCAAAGCTTTTATATATCTTTCAAGTTAAATGAAATCTTGACATTGCACTTATCATATAATTGCTAAAGTATGCTTTGTGGTCTATTCTTCCTTATATTAGAGAGTGAGTTTTTTCTTCTCTAGTATCTGGAAGATCTACTCACAACTAATTATATTTTAAGAGTTGTTGAAAAAGGGATCTAGCTTGCAAGAACAAAAAATAATAAAAAGGCCAATGATGCAAAAAATAGAAAGATACGCAAAGAACACCATTCAAATTGACAAAGAGGCATAAAATGAGCCCACATAAGACAAGCTTACCCCTCTTTCAAACCTTTAAAATTTTTAGAAGAATTCATGGATTATTTGATATTTTCAAAGGCTTGATTCCAAATTCCATGATTGAGACAAATTACTTTGGTATACTATTTCATAAGATATTTTTTTGTAGCAAAGTTTTGAACGGATCTTCTTTTTACCCAATTAGTTTGATATGAGTTAGGCATTTTGTTTTCAAAAGACAATTTTTACCCTGAAAGAAGTATGAGCTAGGGATTAACAGGATCAGATATTCTACCGTTTTCAGATTGTGACATTGTTAACTCTTTGATCTTTTGAATCTCTAAAGTTGAATTCATTGGGAAATTTGTCATATGGATGCTTTGCTAAAAAAAAGCAAAAATTAAAAACAAAAATTTTATTTTTCTTTTCTCTACCGATTTTTAGTTTTTTGTTGTTGTTTTTAGCTTTTTATTTTGTTATATTTATTTTTGGGGCTTTCTCTGATAATCTCCATCTTTCCTTGGTTTCCAAATTCTTCTCACAACATCCTGGCTTATATCTATATTGTCCTGGATGATATGATATTTTCTCTTCAAAATTCCATATGCTGAACTTCTCTGAGCTTACTATAAATCATCGTCCCGGATGATACCTTATCGTCATAGACGATCTGATCGAACTCTATTACAATCATCTTGATCGTCTTGGCCTATATAATTTTCATCCTGGCCGATGCATTTATTTTCATCGTCCTGGCCGATACACCGGATCATCCTTGATGATCCACGTGTCTATACGTTTAAAATCCTTAAAATCACCCTAGATGATTCATTATTAGATAATCGTCCTGGCTGATCCACTGTTCATCCTGGATGGTACATGTGGCACAGATTTAAAACATTTTAAATTCAACCAATACGATCAATTATTGAGCATCGTCTTGGACGATACACCTAATCGTCCCGGATGATCTGCTTTTTGAACGGTCGTCTGGCTTGACTCCTCGGGACGATCGCCTGTGTCTTATCGTCCTGGCCGATATATGATCAGCCTGGACGATTGGACCGCCTTTTTGACCAATCAGCCTGTACGTAATAATTGAACAAGATCATCCTAGATGATTCTATGATTGTCCTAGACGATGTGGCCGTCTCTTTAAATTCAGGCCTTCCAGCCATTATTTCTCACCTCAAGCTTCTTCTCCTTTCTTATTTTCTTACTACTTTCTTAATATGGATGGAGGAAAGCGTGTTCGTCAGGCTTAGGGAAGTTCCTCGAGGGACACTCTAGACCCTCATTTTCGGGAAGCGGAAGATCAAGTTGCTTACCACTGTTATAAGGAATGCGGCATTACTCTTTCAAGAACGATCAATCCTTCCTACCTTTCTTATCCGGTACTAGATCTTTTTGCCCATACCTCGCTCTGCTTTATTCTTACCCTCGCAGTCCCTTTTTCATTTGAACTTCTTCTTGAATTTTTTGCAAATCTTCGCATAAATTTTGCTTACACAGCCTTGACCTCCTATGTGAATCGACGCCCGGTCGAGATCACATATCAGGACTGTGCTGAACTATTGTAGCTATCCACCACCTAGGATAAGCTGCATACCATTATCTCAGATCTTGATTTTGACTGGTCCATGACAAATCATTTTCTTTACCAGACCAACTCACCCTTTCATGTTAGAGAAACTAGCTCTTTAGTCAAAGTTGCTAGGACAATCCAACATGTCCTTTGTACTTCCATCATTACAAAAGCCTGGGATCGAATCCACATCACTCCTCTATTTTCTCTGACTACCTTTTATATTATGGCCCATAAAGAGTTTAATGCTACTGACCTAATTTTTTGATACATTGATCATTTGATAACAATCTGCGATCTAGGCCATAAAAGGAAACTAAATCTCGCTCTAGGACACCTCATTACTTATGTTCTACAAACTAAGTACAATCTTCAATATCCTGCTCTTACAAATCATCTGTCACCTCTTTACTCAAACAATTCATTAAAATTCCTTCATAGTACTCATCTCCACCCAGGGGATGAGGAAGTTCAAGGGGCCGAGGAGGAGGAGGAGGCTCTCGCTCCTGTTCTTGAACCTGCTCGTCTCTGCAAGCACTCACAGCTAGATCCGTTGGTGGAGAGATTTGATCAGTTGGGGGCCTGGTTCGGCACTTTCATTACTCACCAGCAGCAGCAGCACAATAAGGACATGGCTCATTTTGATTCCTACGCTGCACACCAGCAGCAGCACGACCAGAACATGGCCTGGTTTGGCTCGCAGTTTGCTGCCATGTCCAGTTACTTCCAGTAGCCACTGACACCACCTCTGTCTGATGATCAGGGTCCCTCATTTTTCGAGTTTTAGCATCTATTTTCTACATTTTGTTTTTTTTTTCTGCATTGTGTTTTTTTTAGTTCTAATTGCTTTAGTTTATTTCTTAGTTTCTTCCTCCTATTTTAGATGCCAAAAGGTGGAATAGTAGGTTTGTATGTTTGGTTTGTATGTTTGAACTTTTATTCCAAATCTTGAAAGCCTTTATATTTTTACACAGCAGTCTTTGAAATAAATGTCAGAGTGTTTGCCTTTATCAAAAAGGGGGAGATTGTTGCAGATTTGGTTTCATGAATTATGGTTTTGATGATAACAAATAATACGACTGCCTTTTCTACTAACATTTTTGGGCTAAGAGATCAGACGACAAATGAAACCAGCTCAAAGATTGGGTAGATTAGGGTTGAGTCAGTCTGTAACTTTTCTTTTACCTTTCTTAAGTTAATTGTTATCTTGGAAATGTCTGATGCTAAGTAACCCTATACACACACACTTGAGTGATTCTTTTCTTAACTGATTTAGAATTTCTATTTTTACTCACATTATCCCGGAAGATATAAATATCATCCTAGACGATCGGGTTTAAAATAGAAACCATAATCAAGACTCCTAGTCAAGGCAGCCATCATTAGGATATCAGCCTGGACGATAAATATATCGGCCAGGACGATATGCTCAAAACAGAAAGATTTCACCGACATGATCCATTTAGGCATTTATTATTTTTGGATATTGGCCAGGACGTTCGTGTATCGTCTTGGACAATTTGATACAATTATGCTTAAATTGATCAGACAATTAAGGAAAGAAATTAAGGATGATTGATACGATCACATCGTCTGGGACGATCTCAATATCGTCCGGGACTATCTATTCAAAAACCTTAGTTACTTCTGGACAATCAACATCGGCCATATCATATTCAGGGCGATGTTCTGGACGATTTACCTCTGATTTGAACTAATTGTCCGGGACGATCGTGAGATCGTCCGGGATGATCAACCTAATTTTGAATCGTCCAGACCTCCATTCAGGGCGATGTTCAGTATGATAGTCCACAATTTGTACTGATCGTCCAGGACGATATCCATATCGTCCTGGATGATAATGTCGTTTCTTATAATTCTATTTAAAGGATCCAATTTTTCTCATGCATGAGACCTTGAGTGCTGTTGTCTTGACCTAAGAGAGCCTTGGGGGAAGGAGAGAGAGAGAGAGAGAGAGAGAGAGAGAGAGAGAGAGAGAGTTTGTGAGAGGGTTCACAAGAGTTACTACAAGCAATATTCTAAGTCATCTTCTCTAGTCTTTGTCCTTCATTCTTGGAAGGTGTACTTCAGCAGAAGGTCCGGGTTCTCTGCTCGCTTTAGAAGGAAGCAAAAGGAGTTGGTTTTCTGCCCGCTTCAGGAGGAAGTAAAAGGAGTCGGTTCTCTGCCGCACCGGGGTTGGTGAAAAGGAGTTGGGTGTAAAGGCTTCTCCGCCTAGCTATGGGAGCTAAAGGAGAGACACTTACTTAGTGCAATACCTAGAGGATGCCTCTAGGGAGTGGACGTAGGTCATGTTGACCGAACCACTGTAAACCCTTGTGTTCTTTTTTCTGCTTCCGCATTTTAATTTTTCATAATTATTTTTCTGTGGTGATTTTGGTTCGTACTTATTGTGATTTTTTAAAATGCTAATTCACCCCCCTCTTGGTTAGCCTCAGGCTAGTTCTAGAGGGCTTAACATCCCTAATGAACTTTCACATGGGTCGCAACAAAATTCTCAGAGTGGAGGACTCCGAAGAGTGGACGTAGGTCATGGTTTAACTGAACCACTATAAAACTATGGTGTGATTTTTTCCTTATCATTTTTTATTTTTTCTTGCACTTTATTTTCATTATATTTGCTTGGTGATAATTGTGAAAGAAAAAGAATTTCATTGTTGCAAATTGTTTTTTAAATTATTGCTTCCACATTAGATAAAATTTTCTTATTAAAGATTTAAAAACAAAAAAAAAATTATTAGAATTCTTATTTAGGATTTTTTATTACAACAACTTTTTTGCAATTCAACCCTCCCCCCGACCTCTTGGCGCATCTAGTAACTTCAATTGGTATCAGAGTGGGGGTTTCAACAATAGTGTTTTAGAAAACCATGAAAATCGATCATGTCGTAATTTGGTAATCGTAATACTGCGGAGGGTGATTCATTAATCCGTCCACCTCTTTTTGACAATATCCCATTTAATTTCTGGAAAATTAGAATGTCTACATTTACAGTCTATTGATTATCGCATGTGGATGTTAGTTAATGATGGCTATGTTGCACCTTTTAAAACTATGAATGGAATGAAAACTCAAGTGCCTTTTAATGAATTGAGCAATGAGGATAGGGAATTAGCCCAATTAAATGCGAAGTGCTTAAATTATTTCTTTTGTGATTTAAAGTATGAGGATTATATGAAAGTTTGTACCTATGCTACTAGTAAGGAGATTTGGGATAGACTGTGCATCACGTACGAATGAACTAGGGAAGTTAAACAGTCTAGGCTTAACATTCTGTTGCATGATTATTAACTCTTCTGTATGAAACCTAGCAAAATAATATCTGACATGTACACTAGGTTCACCCAAATTGTGACATCCTTGCATGCATTAGGTAGAGAAATTTCAAATTTTGAAAAAGTTAATAAAATTCTTAGATGCTTATCTAGTTCCTATGATGCAAAAATTACTACCATCACTGAATCTAAGGATCTAAATATTTATTCTATTGATAACTTGCTTGGTTCACTTATTGCGTAAGAGCAAGGGGTGAGTCAAAGACTAAGTGATGTAGGTGAAAAGAAGAAGGAGCGGACGGTAGCATTTAAAGCAAACAATTCAGAAAGTGAAAGCTTTGTAGGAGAGGAAGAATATGGCATAGCATTGATGACCCAAAAATTTGAAGAACTTTTTGAAAACAAAATAAAGGTGTCATCAGAATAGCTGGAATAAAGGTAATTGCTTGAGGTTTAATAAAGTTTCATTTGATATAATCTATTTTGAGTGCAGGAAGATAGGTCACCTTCGAACTGATTGCCCCAACCTAAAGAGCCAACCTGCTAAAGAAAAAGCTGAGGATAAAGCCAAGTATAAGAAAGGAAAGTTGAAGACACAAAAAGCTTTTTGGGCCGACTCTACCTCAGAATCTTCAGATGAAGAAAAAGCAGAGGAGGAGGTAACAAATTTGTGTCTAATGGCAAAAGATAATCTTGATCAATCGGATCAAGATGAGGTATGTCAGCTTTCATACAAGGATTTATTACTTATTTCTGAAAAAATTCATAACTCGTATAGGAAATTGGAAAAGATGCATGCTAGTCTTAACATTAATTTTAGTAATTTATAAACTGAGCATGCTAACTTAGTTAAATAAAATTCTGATTTAGATAGAGATCATATGTTGCTTCTTGATGAGTATGATGCATTAAATAAGAAGCATATTAAACTAACAGAAGTGCATGAATCCTTGAAAATCAGTCATGTTGAACTAGAAGAGACTTTTCATAGACTAGACAAACTTGCATTAGAAGAAGATCACAGCGAGCATTTGTTAAAAATAGAAGTTCATGGATTGACATATCAAAATAACACTTTTAATGAAAAAAAATCAAAGAACTAGAAAAAGAAAATGCATCACTCACATTAGCCCAATCTAGCAAAACCCCAGCACTGCATGCATCACAAAACTTTAGGAAAAGATAAACCGTCAAATAGGTTAGTAAACCCATTTTCTGGTGTTAGGTGCTTCTCTTGCGGCATGCTAGGTCACATAGCCCGCACATGCATAATTCATCATAGGAGACACCTAGTATGGAGACCTAAACTGCATCCATTATAGCATAGCATGCATCCATCTCATTCATGCAAGCATAAGGAGGAACCCAAACTCACTTGGGTTCCCAAATCTAACCCTTGAATGAAATTATAGGGATGCTCTCACAAAAGACCTAGTGAGAGCATGTGGTACTTGGAAAGTGGCTGCTCGTGACACATGATTAGAGATGTGAAGAAGTTTATTTTATTGGAGACCAGAACTGGAGGCAAAGGAACATTGGGAGACAACACTACCAGGAAAGTGATAGGCTCAGGTATTGTTGGTAATTCTAAGAATTTTTTAATTGAAAATATTTTATTAATTGATGGTTTGAAGCATAACTTACTTAGCATTAGTCAATTGTGTGATAAAGGTTTTGACATTAAATTTCTGTCTAATAAATGCCTGATTAGTTTAAATGACAAATTTATTTTAGAAGAAAAATGAATGAATAATGTTTACATGTTTGACCTTGATCCCATTGATAGTTCAAATTCTTTTTAGTTGAAAACAATAGTAGATGACAAGTGGCTATGGCATAGGAGACTATGCCATGCTAGTATGAAAATACTTAGTAACATCACTCAAGAAAAATCTAGTTAGAGGCGTACCTAAATTAGACTTCATTAATGATCATTTATGTGATGATTGCCAACTAAAAAAGCAAGTCAAATCATCCTTTCATTCAATTAAATAAGTGATCACCTCTAGGCCATTAGAAATTCTACACATGGACTTAATTGGACCCGTTAGCACAGCTAGCCTGGGTGGAAAAAATTATGGATTTGTAATTGTAGATGAATTCACTAGATTCACTTGGGTAAGATTCCTAGCACATAAGAATGATTCATTTGAGGAATTTAAGGTATTATCCACATAGATTCAACAAAAATTAGGATGTGAAATCCCAACAATCCACAGTGATCATGGTGGAGAGTTTCAAAATATAAAGTTTGAATCATTCTATCAAGAGATAGGAATATAGCATAATTTCTCATCCCCTAGAACACCTCAGCAAAATGGTATAGCAAAAAGAAAGAATAGAACATTGGTAGAAGCTTCTAGGATAGTGTTAGCTGAGTACACCCTTCCTAGATATTTTCGGGCAGAAGCAATAAACACGGCGTGTAATGTCTTAAATAGGGTGAACATTAGATATAAGCTGAATAAAACTCCTTATGAACTCCTTAAGGGTCAGACATCGAATCTTTCACACTTACATATCTTTAGGTGCAAGTGCTTCATCTTGATTAATGATAAACTACCTTTAGAAAAATTCGATCTCAAGTCTGATGAGGGTGTCTTCTTAGGTCATTCATCTGTAGGTAAGGCCTACATAATCTTTAATAAGATAACCCTAGTAGTAGAAGAGTCCACCCATGTAGTGTTTGATGAATCAGACAAGCCCTCTGAATTTAAAATTGAAGATGATGAAATAGAGGCAATTCAAGGAGTAGAGACTATGACCTTAGGAGAAAAGGTAGAGCCTAAGGAAGATTTGCCTAGAGAATGGAGATATTCTTCTAGTCATCCTAAAGAATTAATTTTATGAGACCCTTCAAAAGGTGTAAGAACTAGGCATGGACTTAGGAAAGATGTTAGTCAATTAGCATTCATCTCTATGATAGAACCTACAAGTAAAGATCAAGCTCTAGAAGATGAATTCTGGATCCTAGCAATGCAAGAAGAATTGAACCAATTTACTAGGAATGATGTTTGGGAGTTAGTCAAGAGACCTAAAAGATAGAGTGTTATTGGAACAAAATGGGTCTTCAAAAATAAGGTGAATGATTCAAGAACCATAATAAGAAATAAAGCCAGACTATTAGCTAAGGGTACAACCAAATTGAGGGAATAGACTTTGATGAAACCTTTACCCCAATTGCTAGATTAGAAGCCATAAGAGTTCTCTTAGCTTTTGCTTGCTTCAAGAATTTCAAACTATATCAAATGGACGTAAAGAGTGCTTTTCTAAACAGGGTAATTAAGGAGGATATCTATGTTGAGCAACCCCCTGGATTTAAAAGTTCACAATTTCCAAACCATATATACAAATTAAAAATGGCACTTTATGGATTAAAGCAAGTACCTAGAGCCTGTTATGAAAGACTTAGCTCATTCCTATTGGATAGATGATTTATAAAGGGTACTGTAGATACTACACTCTTTTTACAAAAGACCAAAAATGAAATTCTCATTGTTAAAATCTATGTAGATGACATCTTATTTAGATCTTCAGATAAAAATTTGTGTGATGAATTCTCAAAAACAATGAGTAATGAGTTTGAAATGAGCATGATGGGAGAACTTAACTATTTTTTTGGCTTTAATGTGAAACAAATGGATAATGGAACATTCCTTAGCCAAATGAAATACATTAAAGATATTCTGAAAAAATATGAAATGGATAGTACTAAGCCCATGAACACTCCAATGAGCTCAACAATTCAATTAGACAAAGATCTGAATGAAAAATCAATAAACCAGAAAAAATATAGAGGAGTGATCAGATCTCTCCTTTATATGACTTCCAGTAGATCGAACATAATGTTTAGTGTGAGCCTTTGTGCCCATTTTCAAGCTGATCCTAAAGAGTCTCGCTTAACTGCGGTCAAGAGAATCCTTAGATATCTACTAAGCACTCCTAGGCACAGCAATTCCTTTGAAATCTTGGGATACTTAGATTCTGATTTTGCAGGATGTAGGGTAGATAGAAAAATCACCTCTGGTACGTGCCAATTCATAGGACAATCATTAGATTCTTAGGCAAAATTCAGTAGCCCTCTCTACAACCTAGGCATAGTATATTGTAGTAGGAAGCTGTGTTGCATAAGTACTATGGTTAAAGCAATAAATTCTTGATCTTGGATTACCTGTAGGAAACATCTCAATCATGTGTGACAACGCAAGTGCAATATGCATCTCTAAAAATCCAATTCAACACTCTTGAACAAAACATGTAGATATTAGACACCACTTCATAAGAGATCATGTGGCTAAAGGAGATATAGAGCTGCATCACATCGCTATAGGAGATCAACTGGCAGACATATTCACAAAACCATTAGCTTTTGATACCTTTAGCACTTTAAGGACTAGACTAGGTGTCATTGACATTAGTGCATAAAAAAAACACAAAAGCAAAAAAACAAAAAAAAAATTCTTCTAAGGTTGTTTCTGATCATCACACACTCACTACAAAAAACCTTGTCAATTGACACTTTATTATCGTACTGTATGATCCACTATCGTACTGTATGATATACCTAAATCTACACAGAGCACAACCTAGATACAAAATTTGTCTATGTTTATTGTACTGTATGACTCACATCGTATTGTACGATACAAGTGCAGTTCATTGATTTTGTTTGGTATGACATTTAATGATCATTATCCAGTACGATATCACCTCTTCGTACTATATGATCCACATCAGTGAATGGATTTGGATGAATTTATTCAGTTTGGTACAATATTATTGGTGATCGTACTGTACATTACATCCTATTTGTATTAAATGATCCAGCTCAGCAAAAATGGATGACAATGACTTAACGTGATTAGTATGATATAATTGTCATTTGTACTGTATGATACACCTGTTTGTACTGTACGAAACAATTCATCAAGGGTCGTACCGGCGACCCTTGAGACGATCAAAATTCTTCTGATTGTAATGTACGATATATATCGTAATGTACGAGTTGAACACCTTTTCACGAACCGATTCGTTAGAACAATAATTTCCATATCGTAATGTATGATACAAAATCGTACTGTATGATTTATAAAAAAATTCTATAAATAGGCTTCTTTGGTAGATCACTTCCTTCACTCACACTCACTTCCTCACCTTCACTTGGCCTTTACACAATGTTGAGCTCTAGCAAGCGCGATCGTCTCGTCGTGGGAAGCTCGTCTTCCTCTTGTCATCACATCGCTCATTTCATAAGTGCTAAAAATGAAGATTCTTATCACACAAATCCTCTAAGATTACACAATCCAAAATTCTCAATCAGGCAGCCTTAAGTTTCTAGGTACTGAACCTCTTCGCTTCCACCACTTTCCAGTTTATTCTTACCATGGCTTCCCCCTATAATTCAAAAATCTTATTTGAATTTCTAGCCAACCTTACCTACACCGTCGATAATACGACCTTCCACTCCTTTTTCTGTCCCCAAAACAAAGAAATTACCAAAGCTGACATCACCCAATACATTGGGCTGTCCACTGAAGGGCCTAGGGTTTGTTCCTTTCTCACAAATGAATTTGACTGGAGTGATATCAATCGTGTTCTTAGGAATGAAACCTTCTATCAACACCATCCCCTTATCCAATCCTTAAACTAGAATGCTTAAATTATTCAGCACGTCCTTCGCACCACGATCATACCCAAAGTTGGTGACCGAGTCCGCATGACCCCAAACCTATCAGTCGCTACCTACCTAATAATGTCAAACACAAAATTTGATGAGACTGATTTAGTGATTGACTATATACAAAATATGACTACAGTTTGCCTCCCTTCTACCCGCAAGAAACAGAATCTAGCCCTTGGCCACCTTATAGTATTCATCCTTCAAAATAAATACCAATTAACCTATCCTGGTTAACTTTACCAAATTTTTTTATACGGATGCCTCTTTTTGTATTCTGTTTTATCAGGGACAAGAGCCTAAAGAACTAGAGTTTGATGATGAATAAGGAGAAGCTGACCCCGCAATAGCTCCTGCTCGTCCACGACAGCAAGCAGCACCCCGAGCACCAGCACCAGCCTACCCTCACAATGATTTGGTCAAACGCTTCGACAATCTTCAGAATCATCTTGACACACACATACAAGAAGAACATCAAAAACACAAAGATGACATGCAATGGTTTGGAGAATGCTTGACTTTGATTAATCGTCATTTTGACACAAACCTTCAATATTTCCAACCACATCCACCTCTACCGCCAAGTGATCAAGATCCTCCTTTTTGAAGTGTATCTATTTTCTACTTTCTTTCTTAGTGTTACTTGTGTCTTCCCTTTTTGGTGATGTCAAAAGGGGAAGAAGTTTGTTTGTAGTTTGCATATGTTTAAGTTTATTGTTAGTTTGCTTTTGTTTATGTAGTTTGCTCATGTTTCCCAATGTTTCAATGAAATGCAATTTTTTTCTTTTCCTACTTTCTTTTATTTTCTATGTTGTGTTGTTTTTAATTAATTAAAAAAATGCCTTGTAAAAATATTATTTGACATCATCAAAAAGGGGGAGATTGTTGTAATCCATGACCCCGAGTTTGAGATTTTGATGATGACAAATAATGTTGCCTGAACTACTATTCATTGAATATCTTTGATTTTTGCTATTGTTTGTGAGTACTAATATTTCAGGAAGATCACAAGTTACTCAGGACAACAAGAAGACTCAAGACTGGGTAGAGGAGTGTGAGTCTATATCATTGTAATTTTTAATTTATTTTATTTTCTTTCTTTTAGAGTCTAGCCACAAACTGCATATAAGTCTGAGCAACCATGCACACACACAAGGGGAGAAGGTTTTTAAAGAAAATATAAATTTTTTTATGTTGATCGTACTGTATAAATTTATATCATACTATACAATCTGATATGGTTGAATCGTATTTCTGTGAATAGGTCGCACTTTACAATTTGTATTATATTGTATAATGTGTTACTAATCCAAAACCCTAGCCGTCAGATTAGTTTAAATAAGTTTATTAGTCGTTCGTACTGTACGAAGGTATTCATACTGTAAGATTTATTTTGTATACTTATTTAAATTAACCTGTGATTAGCAGAGTAAATTAATGTTTAATCACTGATTGGCACTCGTACTGTACAAACATGATCATACTATACAATGAATAGAGACAAGTTTTGATCGTCCCGTATTTCATCCTGAACGATCTCTTGTTTTTGCCTAATCATACTATATGATGTATATCATACCATTAAATGTACAGAGATGAGTTTTGATCATCCTGGACTTCATCTTGGATGATGCCTTGATTTTGACTATTCGTACCGTATGAAGTAGGTTGTACCCTATGATGTACAAAGATGAGTTTTGATCATCTCGGCTATCGTCCTGTACGAACAGAAACATTAATGATCGTACCGTACGATTATAAATCATACTATATTACTTTATTTAATATTTTTTTGAATTGTTCGTAAACCTTCGTACGAGGATGAAGCCTATTATAAAAATTGTACTGTACAATGGTAAATCATACTATATGATAGTAACAGCTACTTTAAAAATTTTAGGGATTTTGAAGCCTATTTTAAGTATCAAAATAGTAATGTTTTTGGGAGGGAAACATGATTAGAGAGAGAATCCTTGGGAGAGAGCTCTTGAGAAGTTTTTGGGGTTTGAGAGAGGAAGGAGAGGGTGACCTTGTTGAGGGAAAAGTAGTGTGAGGGAGATCACAAGGCTGCTCCGTTCTTGCTGTATCTTGCTCCTTCTATGGCCTGAGAAAAACTTGTGGGAGGCTCTCTGAGGGGGATACTCTTCTACATCCATATCCTCGAAGGTACTCTGCCTTCTCCAGGAGGGAGAAAAATGAGAAGGTAAGCTGCCGTCGCCAGGAGGGTGAGAAAAGCACTTGGTACTCCGCCACGCTGGGTTGGTGAAAGTGAGTCTTGTTGTCCACCTTGCCGAGGGAGCAAAAGGAGAACTATAGTTTTGTAGTGAAATTCCCGGAGTGGAGGACTCTGGGAGTGGACGTAGGTCATGGTTTGACCGAACCACTATAAAACACTGGTGTGCATTTTTCTTATCGCTTTTTATTTTTGCTTGCACTTTATTTTCATTATATTTACTTGGAGATAATTGTGAAAGAAAATGAATTTCATTGTTGCAAATTGTTTTTCAAATAATTGCTTCTTCATTTGATAATTTTTTATTGTTAAATATTTAAAAACAAAAAAAAAATTATTAGAATTCCTGTTTAGAAATTTTTATTGCAATAAGTTTTTCTAAGTTCACCCCCTCTCTTGGCGCATCTAGTAACTTCATATTCTACTTCAGTAGTAGATAGGACTACTAAATTTTGTTTACTACTTAACCAAGAAAATAAATAGTTTCCTATGAATTGACAAGTTCTACATGTACTTTTCCAATTACCCATATAACCTGCAAAATCTAAATTAGAATATCCAAAAATTTCAAATAAAGAGTTACACTTAGGATACCAAATCCCTAAGTTTTGAGTTTCCAAAAGATATCTCAAAATTCTTTTTACTGATGTCAAATATGATTCTTTTGGATCAGATTAAATTCTAGCACATAAATAAACACTAAATAATATATCTGGTCTACTAGAAGTCAAGTAAAGCAATGATCCAATTATACCTCTAAATTTTTTTTATCAACATATTTTCCCTTAGGGGCCTTATCTAATTGAACCGAGGAACTCATTGATGTAGTTATTGGTTTAGCATTATCCATTTCATATTTTTTGAGGATGTCCTTAATATACTTTGACTAACTAAGAAAGTTCCTTCATCATTTTTCTTTATGCTAAAATAAAGAAAAAAACTCAAATCTCCTATTTAACTCATCTAAAATACACTCATTATTTTTAAAAAATCATTATAAAAAATTTTATTTATAGATCTAAACAAGATGTCATCAATATATAATTGAACAATGACTACATCATCACCTATTTTCTTCAAAAAGAGAGTGGTGTCCACAGTTCCTTTCACAAAAGATCTCTCTAATAGAAAAATACTTAACCTCTTATACTAAGCCCTAGGTGCATGTTTTAGTCCACCCAATGCCTTTTTCAATTTAAACACATGATTATAAAATTTAAAATTTTAAAAACGTGGAGGTTGCTCAACAAAACATCCCCTTATATCACCCAATTTAAAAAGGCATTTTTGATATCCATTTGATACAATTTAAAACCTTTAAAATAGGCAAAGGCTAAAAAAATTCTAATTTTTTCAAGTCCAGCTACAGGGGCAAATGTCTCTTCGAAATCAATTCCTTTTATTTGATTATACCCCATGGACACAGATCTTGCCTTATCTCTAATCACAGTTCCTGAATCATTTATTTTATTTCTAAATACCGACTTAGTTACAATAACACTTCGATTATTTGGCCTTTCAATTAATTCTTAAACATCATTTCTTGCAAATTAATTCAATTCTATCTGCATGGCCAAAATCTAAAATTTATCCAAAAGTGCTTGATTTATATTTGTGGGTTCAATCATCGATATAAAGGTAGAATGGTCATAATGGTTCATCTCTTTGCTAAGTCCATGCCTAATCCTAACACTCTTATTAGATTAAGCTCAAATCAATTTCTTAGGGTGATTCATAGAAAATTTCCATTCTCTAGGGAAAGGGTTTTCTTTTTCCACATTATCTTCCAAATTTATCTTTTCAATTATTTGAGAGTTATTTTCAATATAATCCTCTTCCAAACATGGCTCTTCCAAAATTTCAGATTCATCAAACACAACATGCGTGGTCTCATCAACTATCAAAGTTCTCTTGTTAAAAACTATATAAGATTTTCCAACTCTAGAGCATCCAAGAAAAATTCCTTTATTAGATTTTGGATCAAATTTTCCTAAAGGCCTTACATCCAAAAATATACAAATGTGACAAATTTGGTGTTCTCCCCAAAAGAAGTTCATAGAGTGTCTTATTCAATTTGGATCTAACATTCACCCTATTTAGAACATAACAAGCTATACTAATAGTTCAACCCAAGAATATTTTAGAAGTAAATTATCTACCAACATGGCTCTTGTGACTTTAATTAATATTATATTCTTTCTTTTAACTACCCATTATGTTGAGGGGTTCGAGGTGCTGAACGATTGTGATCAATTCCTTTCTATTTACAAAAATCTTCAAATTTTTTATTTTCAAATTCACCTCCATGATCACTTTAAATTGATAAAATCTTGCATCCTATTTTTTTTAATCCAAGTTGAAAAACTTCTAAATTCTTCAAACTATTCACTCTTATGAAATAAAAATTTAACCCAAGTGAATCCAGAAAAGTCATCAATTATCACAAATCCAAATACTTTACCTCTAAGACATATATTGCTAACCAGTCCAGAAACATCCATGTGAATAATTTCCAATGGTTTGCAAGTTCTAAGATCCTTAATGAAATAAAAAGAGGACTTCACTTATTTTCCTAGTTAACATGCATCACACAGGCGATCCTTAGTAAAGTCTACTTTTGATATTCCTCTAACAAGTTCTTTTTTGATAAATTTTCAAAGATTTTTCAAGCAAGCTTGACAAAGTCTCTTATGCAATAACTATGATTCATCAGAAATTATTTTTAGACAAAAAGCATTAAGAGATTTAATACAATTCAAATCAATCATATACATAATATTTGCACTAATTCCATTCAAAACATCAATTCCATTTTGGCTTATTATGTACATAGTGGATAAAATAATTTAAACTATAATCCTTGTCACATTGCTAACTAATACTCAACATATTATTATTTAAGCCTTCTACAAGTTAAACATTTTCAATAAAAAAATTATTTAAGTTTCTAATCATACATGTGCCAAACACCTTTTTTGTGTATTGTCTCCCAATATAACCTTGCCTCCATTCCTAGCTTCTAGTGATATGAATTATGTAGGGCCTCAAGTCATATGCTTTGAACTTCCGCTGTCTAGGTACCAAATACTCTTACGAGGTCTTGTATGAGAGCATTTCTACAAGATAATTGAATGTTAGTCTTGGGAACCTAAACACGCTTGAATTCCTCTCCTAAAAAGGTTAATCTAGATGCATGTTCGACATGCTTTGTTTTATGCATCTTTGGTCTCCACACTAGATATTATTTATTATGAATAGTTCAAGTATGAGATATATGACCAATCATTCCACAAAAAAAAAAAAACATTTAACTCTATAAAAAGGATTTTTTAATCTATATGAGTAAAATTATCTTTTCCTAGGTTTCAAAATTTTAGGCTTCTTATCAAGATTGAAAAATTATTCAAGTGTGTGTGTAATCTTCTTTTGGCAAGTGCTTTTAATTCAGCATTAAAAAATGAGTTTGCACTTTCTAACCTAACATTATAAACTTTCAAATAATGCTTTCTTCTATCATATTCATCCATAAAAGTTTTAAAATCTTTTTTTTTAAGTTCAATATGTGATGATTTCAATAGTTCATGCTATTTGTTCAATTCATCAAACTTATCCAATAGTTTCATGTGGTTGCTATCAATTAGTGTGTGATCTTTTCTAAGGATATCATGCTATTTTTTTAATTCTAGGAAATCTAAGTTCAATGTAGCATACATCTTTTTGAGTTTTCTATATGTAGTATGAATTTTTTTAGAAATGTCAAATAACTATTCATAGGTTAAGTCACATACCTCTTCTTGATCTGACTGATCAAGCTTGTCGGCCATCAAACACAAGTTGGTGGATTCCTTCTCTACTTCTATTTTTTAAAGAATCTGAAGCTGAGTCCACCCAAAATGCTCTCTACAATCTCTTTTTGTCCTTCTTTACATTTATTTTCACATTGACCTTCTCCTTCTTAGGATTGGCTTTAAGATTCAGACATTTAAATTTTATGTGTACAGGCTTCTTCCATTTATAAAAAATAACATTGTTAGAAGCCTTAACATTTTTATGGAACTTACCTTTACTCCACTACTAACATCTCCTTTACTTCCTTCTTAGAAATCTCCTGAATTGCCATGTCATCAAGGAAATTCCATCTTCATCCTATGCCTAAGACTTATCACTCTTTGAGTCATCCACTTTCAAAACTATGTTCTTCTCCTTTTGCTTATCACCTACATTAATCTATTTTCAAGTCACTCCTTGCTTGTAAACAATTTATGATCCAAGAAGATTGTCAATAGAATAAATATTTAAATTTTTTTATTCAGTTATAGCAATAATCTTTGCATCATAAATAGTAGGTAAACACTAAAGTATCTTATTCACTTTCTCAACATCCATTAGTTCCATACCTAAAGCAAGAAATGAGATAACTTTTTTTTTTTTTGTGAAATTTGTATACATATCAGTGATTGATTCATTTAGTTTCATGCCAAATAGTTCATAACCATGTAGCAAAATATTCAATCTAAATTATTTCACTTTGTTAGTCCTTTCATATGTGGTATAAAGTCTATCACAAATTTCTTTTCCACATTTACTAATTGAGACACATATATAGTCTTCAAATTTAAGTGTATATAAAAAACTATTCAAACATTTAGCATTTAACTGAGCTAAGTATTTTTCTTCTACAATCCAATCAATAAATTATGTTTCAGTTCTAATGCCATCTACAAGTCTAGTTGGCCTAGTGTATCCTTCCTATACAAAAATCAGCATGTAATAGTCAAGCGATTGAAGAAAAGTAGACATTCATGTTTTCAAAAAATTAAAAGAGAGATTATCAAATAATGGAGTTCTACTGATTGAATACCATTCAGGTGTGTTACAGTTTCCAAAAGTTGCCATTATCATATTAAAAAAGTTATCTAAACCTTAATTTTTGAAAGTATGCTCTGATACCACTTAAAAGTTTGTATAGGTTGTTAGACCAAACACACTTGTCCTGATGTTAACCAAGAGGGGGGGGGGATTGGTCATTGAAAACCCTCTTAGAAATTTTGTAGAAAACCATTTTATATTTTTTTTTGCACAATTATAATTTTTATCAATCTAAAAACTTTTCAACCACAAAACTTTAAACGTACAAAAAAATAAAAATGCAGTAAAAATAAGAACATAGAAATTTATAGTGGTTCGATCCAACAATACCTACATCTACTCCCTAAAGTCTCTCTTTTCAGGTATTGCACTATTTCTAAAGTGACTCTGCTTTTGCTACTATAGTAAAATGGAAAATTCTTTACGAAATACCTCTCTTCCACCTATCCCCAGTGCGACAGAGTACCATCATCCTTTCACACTCTCCAAGTGTTGGAAAAGAACCATCATCCGTTCACACTCTCCAAGTGTCGATAGAGAACCATCAATCTTTGACACTCTCCAAGTGTTGGCAGAGAACCACCATTCTTTCACACCCTCCTGGTGTTGTCAAATAATTATCATCCTTTCATACCCTCTTGGTGTCAGTAGAGAACTAGATCTTCTCTCGAGCAACTTCAAAGAAGTAACCAAGAGATTCGACAAAACATATAAAGAGATCCTCACCTTTGGGCAACCTAGTGAACTCTTCACAAATTCCACTTACAAGATCTCTTTCCACACTCTCAAACACTCTCCCAAAGCACTCTCACATTGGCTCAGAAAGAAAAAATGAAGAAGGATTCATCCACAATTAATTTTTAGGACTATATATAAGAAAGGCACTTAAAATTATCCAAAAACTAAAATTTTTAGTTTGATTATCCATGATCGTATAGCACGATTGGTGATTATATGTTTAAATAGTTAAAAATTTGCTTGTATGATTCAGTATGAACTGATTTCATACTCTGATTTACATGTGTACGAATTGATAATATATAGTATGATTAATTCAAAATTGAATAATTTCATCTAGTATTATTCAATACAAACCATTTTCATACACTAGATAACGTACTATACAAAATCCATATTGTATAGTATGATATTTTTTAATCAAACCATATTTTGTTTGGTATGAAAATAGATGCAACCATTTCGAACTCTTGAAGTCTTCTATATGATCCTAGGATCATACAGTAGGAATAGTTCAAAATGATCACCTGTTTATATGGACGAAAAGATGCTCTATCATTTCATACTCTAGACATCATCTGTATGATCCTAATATCATATAATACAAATAATTTAGAAAAAATTAGGTGTTTGTCAGGAAAAACTTGTATGTATCTATTTCGTACTATTGAAGTCATCTGTATGAAGGTAACTTCGTACAATATGAATAAGACTTAGAAAATTTTCCTTACATGGTTTGATTAACTACTTTATGGAGGAACGCTCAGGTCAAATCATCTTGTATGATCTAAAATCATTTAATATGATTAGTTTAAAAAAATTACAAATTTTTGCACTCCCCCAAAATGTGTGTGCACGGTTAACCAATTACAATCACACTTTATCAGATTTAAGAGAAATAAAGAAGTATAGACTTAAAAAATAGTAAACCCTAATCTATTCTAACTTGAAGTCTTTAATAGTCTAGAGTGTGATTTATCTAAATTGTTAGTACACATAAATAACAAAAGTAATATTTCCAATATATGTTAGGAGAAATAGTAGTAAATATAATAATATTTTTGAATCATAAAAAATACACATGATATGAAAACATAGTTATGAAAACTAAGTTACAACAAATATGAATTTATATTAAGAGTTAATAAGGAGAGTGTTTGGGAGAGTGTTTTTTGGAGTGAAAAGTGAGAGATCTTATACAAAAAAATTGTGAGGGGATTCATAAGATTTCGCAAAAATAAGGATCTCTTATTTATTTAATAAAATTCAACCCAAGTTCATTGAGTGCTTTTGAGAAAAGATTTTCAAAGAAGATCATGATACTCTGCCATCACCAGGAAGGTGAGATAGGACATTTGAAATTACTAAACGACAAGAGGGGGGGTGAATTG